>NW_026898031.1:0-41732 GCF_033153095.1 Gastrolobium bilobum | reverse complement strand
ATCTCCTCAGCTTCATCCTCATCATCTTCCATCTTTTCAGCTTTTTCATCATCTTCAACATGATGAAAAACCAACATGTTATCATTCCAATCGAAACCAACATCTAAATATTGCGAAAAAAAAACAAAAGAAAGAAAGAAAGAACCATTAATTTTTAAAAAATAAATAAAATGGAAAACCCACATATCTAAATATATCCAATGTTAGTTTTGTTAAATAAAACACCAACTGAAAAAACTAACAAACTCAACTAGACAAAATCAAAAAACAAAAAAACCAGTTAATAGTCCAGTAATAAGATGTCTGGGCAGACAGAAACAAAAGCACACAATCGAACATCCACTGTATTATCAAGAAAAAAAAGAAACGAAATCGAAAGAAAAGAAAAGAAAGAACATAATGGAAAAGCCACACCCTCAATATTGCCAGAGTAATAAAGAAAAAGAAAGAAAGAAACATATATTTCTTATGGTATTGACAAAAGACAAGCCACACCCTCAATCTCTATTTTCAAGAAAAAAAAAAGGAAAGGAAAGAACACAGTCGAATATCAGCAAGAAACCCACATACTCAATCTTTTCAAGCAAGAAATATCAGCATATAATCAAACATTTTCAAGAAAAAAAGAAAAGAAAAGAAAAGAAAAGAAAGGGCAGAAGTACCATACCTAGGTAATGACACCTTTGTAGGAGTGTTGCCAAACAATACAGGCTGGTTGGGTCATCATCTCCCATTGCATCCCATCTCCCATATTCATCCTCATCTTCTTCCATCATCTCAGCTTCTACCTCATGTTCATCCTCTTCCATCTTCTCATCTTCATCCTCATCTACTTGCATCCCATCTCCCATTGCATCCCATCTCCCATATTCATCCTCATCTTCTTCCATCATCTCAGCTTCATCCTCATCTTCATCCTCTTCCATCTTCTCAGCTTCATCCTCATCTTCATCCTCTTCTACTTGCATCCCATCTCCCATATTCATCCTCATCTTCTTCCATCATCTCAGCTTCATCCTCATCTTCATCCTCTTCCATCTTCTCAGCTTCATCCTCTTCTACTTGCATCCCATCTCCCATTGCATCCCATCTTCATATTCATCCTCATCTTCTTCCATCATCTCAGCTTCATCCTCATCTTCACCCTCTTCCATCTTCTCAGCTTTTTCATCATCTTCAACATGATGAAAAACCAACATGTTATCATTCCAATCGAAACCATAGATATTTAAAAAATAAATAAAATAGAAAACCCACATATCTAAATATATCCAATGTTAGTTTTGTTAAATAAAACACCAACTGAAAAAATTAACAAACTCAACTAGACAAAATCAAATTTACAAAATTAAAAAACAAAAAAACCAGTTAATAGTCCAGTAATATGATGTCTGGGCAGACAGAAACAAAAGCATACAATCGAACATCCACAGTTATCAAGAAAAAAAAAGAAACGAAATCAAAAGAAAAGAAAAGCAAGAACATAATGGAAAAGCCACACCCTCAATATTGCCAGAATAATAAAGAAAAAGAAAGAAAGAAACATATATTTCATATGGTATTGACAAGCAACTGTTGACAAGCCACACCCTCAATCTTCTATTTTCAAGAAAAAAAAGAAACATACTGTATTTTCAAGAAAAGAAAAAAGAAAAGAAAAACGAAATCAAATGAAAAGAAAAGCAAGAACATAATGGAAAAGCCACACCCTCAATATTGCCAGAATAATAAAGAAAAAGAAAGAAAGAAACATATATATTTCGTATGGTATTGACAAGCAACTGTTGACAAGCCACACCCTCAATCTTCTATTTTCAAGAAAAAAAAAGAAACATACTGTATTTCAAGAAAAGAAAAAAGAAAAGAAAAAAGAACACAGTCGAATATCAACAAGAATATGATGTCTGGGCAGACAGAAACAAAAGCATACAATCCAACATCCACAGTTATCAAGAAAAAAAAAGAAACGAAATCAAAAGAAAAGAAAAGCAAGAACATAATGGAAAAGCCACACCCTCAATATTGCCAGAATAATAAAGAAAAAGAAAGAAAGAAACATATATATTTCGTATGGTATTGACAAGCAACTGTTGACAAGCCACACCCTCAATCTTATATTTTCAAGAAAAAAAAAAGAAACATACTGTATTTTCAAGAAAAGAAAAAAGAAAAGAAAAACGAAATCAAAAGAAAAGAAAAGCAAGAACATAATGGAAAAGCCACACCCTCAATATTGCCAGAATAATAAAGAAAAAGAAAGAAAGAAACATATATTTCATATGGTATTGACAAGCAACTGTTGACAAGCCACACCCTCAATCTTCTATTTTCAAGAAAAAAAAAGAAACATACTGTATTTTCAAGAAAAGAAAAAAGAAAAGAAAAAAGAACACAGTCGAATATCAGCAAGAAACCCATGTACTCAATCTTTTCAAGCAAGAAATATCAGCACATAATCAAACATTTTTAAGAAAAAAAGAAAAGAAAAGAGAAGAAAAGAAAGGGCAGAAGTAACATACCTAGGTATTGACACCTTTGTAGGAGTGTTGCCAAACAATACAGGCTGGTTGGGTCATCATCTACTTGCATCCCATCTCCCATATTCACCAATTCCATTGTCTTGATAAAACAATCCAAGAACAAGAGAAAGAAACAAGCAAGAACAAGAGAAAGAAACTAGGAAACCCAAAGAAACCAAGAAAACTTTAAGAAGGAGTGAAAACAGAGAAAGAAACCCTAAGAAAACCTTAAGAAGAGTGAAAAGAGAGAAAGAAAATTTTTAATTTATATTTTTTGGCGGCAAAACTATGATGACCGTTGTATTCTCTTTACTCTTAACTCGTAAGTTATTTCCGTCCCTCTGAAGTTCTAATTTAGCTACTCTTAAAATTTATTATATTTACTAATTTATATTAGCTAATGTATATACATATTAAAAAATATATGTGTGGATGGACAGCTGAGAAATATATATTCTAATTTTAAGGAAATAAAATTCATTTTAATTATTAAAAATATGAGACATGATTGGGTTGAGAAAAAATTCATCACAATATATATATATATATATATATATATATATATGAAATGCAAAGAAGATTGAGAGAAGACAATCTTAGAGTTCTATTGGTTGTGTCCCCACAATCACAACATAATACAGAATGAAGAAGAGGTACTTACTTACCAGAGAGGTGACTACTTCAGTTGTTTGATGAAATACTTCTGAGGGATCTACACCACAGAACACTGGCAGGACCTTGGTATATTTGGTTCTGCTCCGCTCCATTATTACCTCCTTAAAACATTTCCAGAGAAAATAGTGTTTACTATTTTCTCTGGAAATGTTTTGAGAAAACAATAACATAAACACTATTTTGAAACGCCTCATCATTATCATGTAAAAAAACACTAGTTGTTTGTTGGGTGCACATGCAAAGAAGAGAGTGGTTCTGATCTGTAATATAATGGGGTAGGTGGTGGCGGTTTCGGTGAACTGAAGACAATGGATCTATGGAAGTGAAATGAGAGTCCAAAGATAATGTAAAGTGAGAGAGAATGGACAGATCGCAGCAATAAGTTTTTGAGAAAGGTGAAAGAGAGAGACACGTAGAGATAGAAAGGTAGGAAGCGGAAAAGCTCAAGAGAGAAGAGTGGACGCAAAAAAATAAAAGCAAGCTCTCTTGTCAAATCACAACTTTCACATTAGGTGAAATGAGGACTGACAAAAGCAATTAATGGCTCTGATCTCTGATCAACAGAACAGTAGTATCTCTCTCCTATTCCCCAAATAAACTTTAATCTCATACTACCATCCTTATAAACAAGAGAATACATCGATATCAGGAGCAAGGGACTCTCTCTGTAGGGAAAAAGCGAAAGACTATGCATGACACCAGAGATTATAAACTACAGAATAGGTGAATGAATGATACAGGGCTACACAGCACAGCTAGATAGTTTTAATATAATAATCAATGGAGTCATAGCAGCAGGGATTTTAACTACAATTGTTTAAAATTAAAAAAAAATGATATACTATTTAATATGTTTAGAATTTAAAAAAAATAATAATAATATTCTTC
Organism: Gastrolobium bilobum; assembly: GCF_033153095.1. Classification (NCBI taxonomy): domain Eukaryota; kingdom Viridiplantae; phylum Streptophyta; class Magnoliopsida; order Fabales; family Fabaceae; genus Gastrolobium; species Gastrolobium bilobum. The sequence goes on along the minus strand of NW_026898031.1, from coordinate 37,650 downwards.
ATCTTCAATCTTTATTAATAATTTGATAATATCACACTATTATTTTTGGAAAGAAAAAAGATTCAAAATTCCATAAGAAGCCAAGTTTTTGAGAAAGGTGAAAGAGAGAGACACGTATAGAAAGGTAGGAAGTGGAAAAGCTCAGGAGAGATGCAAGGAACCAAATAAAGCTCTCTTGTCAAATCACAAATTAGGTGCTCTGAGGATCTGACTCTGACTCTGATCTCTGATCAACAGAACAGTAGTCTAGCATCTCTCATATTCCCCAAATAAAGTAACACAAACAGCACAATTAAACTTCAATCTTATTAAGAAATTTTTCAAATTCATTTATTTATTTATTTTCTTCTCTTTAAATTAATCACACACTAAACTTAAACAACTATTAATTAACCTCCTCTTATATACATGCATGTTTTTAAAAGCAGAGGCAAAAAGTAATAATACTGAGTGAACCGAAACAGAGCTTCTAAGATTCATTCAGTTATATATAAGAAACTTAACACTACAAACAAAAGTAATAATACAGACAGATACAATGAATGAACCATCATAGAGCACAAACAAATATACATACATGACACGTACAGTATTAATAATGAGGATTTAAGAAAAAATAAAGGTATGGCATGGTATGGAGGGGAAGTTACCTTATCCTCAGCATTCAGCAGCAAGTAAAGGAAGATTATTGAGAAGAATCTCAACTCAAGAGGCTCAGTGTCGGGGGCCATCAAGAGGACTAGCTCAGAAATGCCTCTGTTCAGTGTCTTTTTTGAGCTGAGCTACAAATACAAAAAGAAATACATGTTTTATGGTCGCTGAAACAAAAAAAAAGAAAGAAAAAAAACGCAATAACACACTTAAAATAAATGGAAGAACCAATGAAATGAAATGAAAGCAGAGGCGAAAGAAAGTTCCTTTCCTGTGAGTTGAGTTGCTGCTTGTAGTTGGTAGCTTATCTTGTTGAACAAGATCTTCAACAGTATTGTTATTGTGAGTTGAGCTGAGCATCGGCCAAAGGTAACCACCATTTTTGTGATTTGATTGAAAGAAAGAAAGAAAACTTGAAGAAGAACATTCATTCAAGTCAAATTCAATGAATCGTTTGTTTAGAAGGAAGAGAAGATAACGAAAAGAAAAGGTAACCAACCATTTTTGTGATTTGATTGAAGGGTGAGAAGACAATAGAAGATGGGGCTTAGGGTTTTTCTTTGGTGGAGAAGAGAGAGAGGGAGAAGAAAGAGAGGAATGAGTGAGTGTAATTAAATTAAATCCCGCCCAATTAAATTACATTTTTTACGTTTAAGCTAGATGCCAGTGAAAATTAAAATTAAACAATGAAAACATATATGTACGAGTAAACAAGAGAATACATCAATATCAGTAGCAAGGACTCTCTTTGGGGGAAAAGATACAAGGATTATAGACCGCAGAATAGGTGAATGAGTGATACAGTGCTACACAGCACAGCTAGATAGTTTTAATATAATAACACTATCATTTTTTGGAAACAAAAAAAGCTTCAAAATTCCCTAAGAAGCCAAGATTTTGAGAAAGTGAAAGAGAGAGACACGTAGAGAGAGAGAGAGAAAGGTAGGAGCTCAGGAGAGAAGCAAGGAAGCAAAAAAAAAAGAAGAAGTGTGCAATTAATAACCAATAAAGCTCTCTTGTCAAATCACAACATTAGGTGCTCTGAGGATCTGACTCTGATCTTCGATCAACAGAACAGTAGTCTAGCATCTCTCCTATTCCCTAAATAAAGTAGCACAAACAGCGCAATTAAACTTCAATCTTATTAAGAAATTTTTCAAATCCATTTTTTTATTTATTTTCTTCTCTTTAAATTATGTTTGAATTTATATATATATATATATATATATATATAAATTGTATAGACAATCTATTGGTTATGAATAAGAAGTTTGGTAGTGAAAAGGTATGCCTTTTTGTAACAGCCCGTTACGTACCGGTATTGTTAACATTAATTATGATATTAAGCGCAGTTACAATCACAGCAGTTCATTTATAAAAACGAGAATAAATTTTTTTCGACTATTACGCGAGCATTTAAATCATAAAAAGGCGTAATAATTAATAGTTGTGACCGTAACCGTAAACTCTTGCGGAAGACTTATTTAAACTATTTTTATCACTTACGTTACTTATTATAAGTTACTAAGGAGTTCCCATAAACTCACTTAGCCAATTTCCAACTTTACGTTTTATACCAATTCGAATATGTTACACTCTAAGTTTTTCTGCGACCAAACTGATCGCAACCAACCCTACTTCTCATATTATACCTTGGTGTTACTTAATTCCCTTTTTAACAAGCTAAAATACGCTCAATTCGGAGCTCATTTGCTCCGGTTAACGCCGTTTGAAGTCGGATAAGCGATTAGCCCAAACAACCCCAAAAACAGCTCCAAACCACTCACATTGCTCGAATTACTGCACTCAATCCACTCAACCATTTGCCCTCAAATTTTTATCCTACAAACTACGCATCTCAAACTTCATTTTGATATATCACACGCTCAATTTGACTGAGAAACGAAGCGGGAATTAATTTCCCAAATCCGGTCCAGAATCTGCCTCAGGTGCAGGGGCACATGGGCAGTCCGTGTTTCTCTATTTTTTTCAGGCCGAAGATCAACCCAGATTTTCCTCAAATTTGGACACAAGGTAGAGGACATCTCAACCTTCAAAATGGCGTATGGCACGTCCCTAGGGGACTTCTATGGAGGGAGATATGCTCTCCCGAAGTTCGCCTAAAATCTGCCAATTCTACAGAAAATTCGCCAGAGTTTCCTTTGTTTTTCCAATAATCCCAAATTTGTAAAAGATCATTTAAACCTCAAATGTACCTAATAAACACATGATAATACAGTAATAATCCAATGGGTGGCACACACAAGGACCAACAACGCCTTGGGGCACTTACAACCCAATCCAGTTTATAGTTATTAAACATAGAGTCCATATTAATCATTCTTAAGTAGTTGCAATCACTAACACCTTTTTCATGCATATTTCCATCATACATATTATCATAACCTAAAATAGGCCTAAGGCCCTTCCATCATAATTAGACATGCATCAATACTATTACAATATGGCTTTACAAATTACAACTTGAAACTAAAACTTCAAATTACATTCTTCTAAAATTTCGACTTAATTAAAAGACAACATAACCAAATACATCACTACTAGACTTAGGCAAAATGGCATGAACAAGATGCTAATGAAGCTACTAATAAATACAAATGACATGTTCATGCCCTAAGTCTAGCCTAGGCCACACGGCCAACAAAATGCAAAATAAGAAGCGCTCCACCGCTCACTCTGCGGGCCTCTTGCCCGAGGCTCCTGCTCCACTGCTACCTCCTGAAATAAATGCCCCGAGACGGGGTGAGATATACGAATATATCTCAGTAACCAAGAGGTTCTGGAGAAAACTCCACCCAATGGTTCACTTCGATGCATATCAATAGAATACAACAACCACTTTGAAAACGGGATATAGCATGGGATTTAGAGAAGGGGGAATATAAAGAAAACAAAATACGACGATACGGGATGGTAACCCCAATTCCACGTACGCCCTCGGCATATATAAGCCTATGGGTATCATCCAAGGTGTGTTCACAGAAACCACAACCATGATGCCCAAACCAACCAAAACGCCAAAGACATTCCTAGTGTGCTCCTACCCGGATCACACACCATGACCGCAGTCAACTGGAACTCCCTCCTGGAGACCTATCCAGCGGAAGTCCGAAAATGCCCGAAGGCTAATAAAAACTGTCTACTGGCCAGAGACTCGGTACATAAGTACCCATAGCAATAATGCATGCATGCTCATGTGTTCTATACTATTCATATACACTTCCTACCGTTGCCATCAACTGGCAAGGTGGAACAGAAAAGGGGAACAAGCCCCAGTACCAAGAGGTTACCTTAATTCGTGTTTCCACAAGCTCCGCAGCAGCTTATCCCTCAACTCGGTACACAGCGGAATGCCTACACAGAGGACATTCCCAATCACTCTCAGTTCAACCCATACATGTTAATTTATAATTACACATGCAATGAACCAATTTCTTACCTCAATCCACTTGGTCCCAGACCAAGGGCAACTCACTGATTCAAGATTCGGGATTCAGGTCGACGTACGGCAACCTATACAATAACGTACATCCATCAGTACTCGTCAAATAGTATCAAAACACAAAATCACAAAAATCCTCCCCATCCTCCCTTGATGGTTCGGCCATTGTAGTGTAAATGTGAGATTTATTTTTCTAAATTTTCTTTCTCATTTTGTTACGTCTCATTAGGTTGTCAATAGGCCAGTTCAAGTGCCGGTTCATCATTTTCGCGTCGAATTACATCAAAACGCGAAAATCGCCAAATCACCCCTTTTCCCCTTGGAGGTTCGGCCATGTAGGTGTAAATTTGAGATTTATTTTCCTAAATTTTCTTTCTCATTTTATAACACTCCCTTAGGTTGTTTTGAGGCTAGTTCAATCGTCGTTTTTCCGTTTTTCGACATTTACGCATCGTTTTGCGAAATATTTCATTCTGGGCTCATTTAGGTCTCTAACACAATTCATTCTTTTCCATTGATTCAAACACTCTCCAAGCACAACACAACCCATCTAAGCACCATATAACTACTCAAATCATCATCCAAATCATTTTTCAACATCAATTCTTCAATCTTTCTTAAAAGAATCGAATTTTACCCTATGGCATTCCAAGGAATTTCCATACAACTTTAATCATTCCACACCTCATACAATCCTATTATATCAACATACAATCATACAAAAACTCATCAATCCAATCCTAACACATTTTCAAAACTCAAAGTCATGACAACCTCAAAATTTTCTAAGTTAAAAATTCACATTTTTCATCAATAAATTTCATCGCATTTCTAGCTTTAATACATCATTCTAACACATTATCATCTAATACACATTTTCAAATTGAGCTCTCTAACACAACACATCATCAAATCAAGCTTTAGGTTTCCAAAAATTCAATCACAATTAAACCATGTAAATGGGATGGAAACATACTCACAACAAAGGCTAGAAGCTAACCCAAGACTCCTCCAAGCAATGGAAGATCAAAAAGCTCCATGGACAACCATTTTTTCTCCAAAATTTCGTGGCTGTAAATGGCCAATATCTCCCCAAATACACGGTTTCAAGGCTCAAGAGTGGTACCAATGTGTTTAGAAGGTTGTTTCCAACAAATTTCAACACAAAAATCACTTGATTTGGTTAAGAAATGATCAAGTTATGGTGAAAAGAAAATTTGAATGCAAATGGGGTTTTTGGGGGAGGGGGCTGCGGGTTTCATGAAGAAGAAGGGAGGAAAGTGATGCATGAATAGTGCCAAGCACATGTGGCTTAAGTCACTTAAGTGGGGTGGGTCCCACCGTCACCTCACGCGATTTAAAACTAATCCGAATTTTCCTCCGATTCCACTAAACGTCCGTAAATTCACAACCTATTTAGAAACTCAAATTTTTAACATTAACTATTCCCCTTTAATTAGGCTTGATCAGATGAATTAAGAGTCCTCCATTCGTTCGGAGAAAACACTGTTTTAAGCTATTACGCGCGCCATTGGCACGCTTCCCCAAACTGTCTTAATTTCATCGAATATTATAAGAAATCATATTTCCTCTCATTAGACCATTTTTAACTCATATTTGAAACCTAGAGCTCAAAATTCAACTGGCACGTTTTACGGTGCAATCGTAACGCGATATTTTTACCCGCGAAAACACTATTCACTGATTTTTCTGAAACTTGCCCATCCACTCAATTTTTCGTTCTGAACCCATTTCCAGGGTTATTTTTACCATATGAGACCTTCTACTCAATTTTTATCTTCCTAGGGTTGCGTGTTGGCTAATTACCGTTTTGCCCTTTCTTTGTATTTTGGCCAAATCTTTAGGATTTTCACTAATCCATCACTTGATTGCTCACTTAATATTTTAATTACTTGATTTAAAATCGTGAGGTGTTATACTTTTCGTCGACAAACTGATGTATCTTTTCATCCTAAACGATGTGTTGTTTCATCCTAATGGACATGTTGTTTCATCCTAACGAATGATGAATCCTTAGTTCATCATGGTTTTTAGAAGGGAATTAGGATCAAATTGTGTGATTAAATGATGAAAAACAAGGTTAATGTCCTAAGATGTCCTCAATTACAAGTTCAAGAGCTTTATTGGAAATTTGTATGATTCTTGTAGGAAAAGCAAGCTTCAAAGACAACTGGAGAAAGAAGAAGATTCTGGAGCTCAAGAGGAGAAAAATTGCCTAAGTGTTGAGCGCTAAAACGTCCAAACTGAGCGTTTTAGCGCCATGTTACAGGAAGAGGCCAAAACTTGCTGATGATGAGCGCTAAAACGTCCACACAGAGCGTTTTAGCGCGCTGCTACACTAAGAAGATGGAAAATTGCTGGTCTTGGACGCTAAAACGGCCTGCAATATGCGTTTTAGCGCCCTAAAGTGGAAAAAGATTCTGGTCTTCACCGCTAAAACGTCCAAATCAAACGTTTTAGCGTTGGAGTCAGTTAAAGTTAGTTGAGCATTCACCAAGTTTGGACGCTAAAATGGTCATTCCTTAACGTTTTAGCGTTGAAATCAGTTAAAAGCAGTTGAGCATACGTAAAGCATGGACGCTAAAACGGCCACTTATGGACGTTTTAGCGCCCACATCAGTTTTCTGTTTTTAATTGTAACACTATATAAGGCAAAGCCTTGACACTTAGAGGAAAAAAATCTTGGGGGATCTGAACTCTCTCTCTCTCTTAAACTTAGTCTGACTTCTCTCTAAATTCTTTTAGTTTTTGTATTAGGATTTCCTTGTAATAGTTTGGAGATTGAAGACTTTCAACATGGAAATGAAGTTTGCTTCTTCTTCTCTTATTTATTCCTTAGTCATGTCTGAGTAGAGTCTTTGTAGTCTGAATGCAATGGAACTCCATGATAATATTATGTTGATTTGATTAATATGATGAAGTATTTTTCATGTGCTGATTTGAGATTTTCTGAGTTAATTATTTCTATCAATGAAGTAGTATAGAACAGGGATGTTTATATGACTTCTGTATTTGATAATCTCAACATCAGAATTCTAGTACTCAAGGGATTGATGCTAGAGTTCTGATGTAATCTTAAAACCTTAGTATTTCATGCATGTATTAAGAAAGAAATCACCAAGGGATTGGGGTTTCTGATTAATGTTTCTATCAGGGTAGTAAGGGATTACATCTTGATGATAAGTAAAAGGTTGATTAACACCACATGGAAAGGAATTCATCATATGATCAATTCCTATATGGTTTATCATGGAGGAAAGTTGTTTTCTGACTACTTGTTGTTTTTATTAATTCCTAATCCATATTTACTTGTGTCAATTTAATCAAAATCAATTTTCTGGTGACAAATTATTCATGATTTTTACAAACTCTTATTTGATTCAAATTAGTTTTCTATGGTATATTGGTGTTTGAACACAATTCCTCGTGGGAACGATCTTTACTCATCATTTTATTACTTGTACGACTAGTGCACTTGCTAGATCCGCAACAAGTTTTTGGCGCCGTTGCCGGGGAGTTTGTTTTTCAACACTAACTGATACTATAGAATTCTGAGATTGAATCCTTTTATTTTCAGTAATTTAGTTTATGTTAAAATTCTGGTCAATTTTGATTCTGGTACATGCGAGGTACACTTGATCCAAATTTGTTGTTGTATGATCCAGAATTAGAAAGGACATTGAGGAAGCACAAAAGGGCAGCCAGGCAAAGGAGGCAGTTGCAAGAAATTGGTGAATCAAGTACGGTTAATCAGGAAGATATAATGGCAGAGAATCACAGACCACCACCACCACAGAGGACACTGGGAGAGTACATGACTCCTGCAATGGTTCCTCCAATTGGGAGTGTTGTGCGCCCAACAGTGGAGCCCAACAACTTTGAATTGAAGCCTGCTTTGATACATTTGGTGCAGAAGGATCAGTTTGCTGGAACCAGTGCGGAGGACCCTTACTTGCACATAGAGAACTTCCTATTGTTGAGTGATACTGTGAAGATAAACGGTGTCACAAGAGATGCAATTCTGTTGAGACTATTCACTCATTCACTGACGGATGATGCAAGGAGATGGCTGCAATCATTGCCACAAGGAAGTATAACAACTTGGGATGATTTGCAAACCAAGTTCTTGCAAAGGTTTTTCTCAGCATCCAAGAGGGCCAAGTTGAAGGATGAAATTACAAGCTTTAAGCAGAAAGAGTCAGAATCTATTTATGAGGCTTGGGAGAGATTCAAGACTTTGTTGAGGAAATGTCCACAGCATGGAATTGAGGCATGGCAACAAGCAGCAATCTTCCTGCAAGGAATGACCACTAACACTAGAACCTTGGTGCATGCCACTGCTGGTGGATCATTGACTACCAAGACCCCTCAAGAAGCCTTGGATATCTTTGAGTCATTAGCATCTCAAGAATTTGATAATGCTCCAGTGGCTGACAGAAGGACAGGAATTATCAGGTTGGATGGGTATGATGCTTTGTTGGCAAGGAATGATCAACTGATGCAGACACAGAGACAACAGCAGCAACAATTAGATACCCTTATTAAGCAACTCTCTTCACAAAAGGTAGCTTCTGTGGAAACAAAGAGTGTATGTGCTATCTGTGGTAAGGGCCATGTGACAGAGGAGTGTGATTATGGGGGATCATCAGAACAAGCAGAGGTGAATGGAGTGTGGTATGATCAGAATAATCAAAGGAACTACAACAATCAGGGAAAGAATGTTTATATGCCACCATGGAAAAACAAGAATCAACACCCGGGATTCAGCTATAGTTCCAACCACCAATTGAATCCACCATTACATCCTCCACCACCACATATGAAGGAGCAGTCAAGTGATCCTGCTGCATGGGAGAAAGCGTTTGCTCAGTTATCTAAGACAACTCAGGATTATATTCAGGGTTCTACTTCATTCAGGGAAGAGACAACTGCATTTATGCAGGAGACCAGAACTTCTTTTAGAAATCAGGAAGCATCAATCAGAAATTTGGAGACCCAGATTGGTCAATTATCAAGACAGATATCAGAGAGACCACAAGGGAAATTTCCAAGTGATACACTGGTGAATCCTAAGGAGCACTGTAAAGCAATTATGACAAGAAGTGGGTTGGTACTTCAACCAGGGAAAAAGAAGGTGGAAAATAAAAAGAATGAAGAAGAGGTTGTGGTTGAAGATGTAGTCTCTGATGATGAAGGAGAGAAAATGAGAAATGAGAAAAGTGAGAAGGAAGTAGTTGTTAGAGATGTTATAGTTGGAGTTGACAAAGAAGAGGAAGGGAAGGACAATAAGAATGAAGGAGAGGTAGAAGTTGGTAAAAATGCTTCCCCACAAAAGATGATGAAGTGGGAAAAGAAGAAGATGGCTAACAAGAAAGAACAGCCAGTTAGTTTATCTCCCTATGCTAAAGTTCCTTACCCTCAGAGGTTGACGAAAGAGATTCAGAAGCAGCACTATGCAAGATTTCTGGATATCTTAAAAAATTTACAAATTAACATACCATTTTCTGAAGCACTGGAAAATATGCCTCACTATGCAAAATTCATGAAGGATCTTCTTACTAAGAAGAGGAAATTAACTGATGGTGAGACAGTGGCCCTAACAGCAGAATGTAGTGCCCTAATCCAGAAGAAGCTTCCTACAAAAATGAAAGATCCAAGAAGTTTTAGTATCTCTATTGCTATAGGAGATGTGGAGGTGGGAAAGGCATTGTGTGATTTGGGAGCCAGTATAAACTTGATGCCATTGACAGTATGTAGAGCTTTGGGAATTAACACTTTAAAGGAGACCAATCTTATTCTTCATCTTGCAGATAGATCTATCAAGAGGCCTGGAGGTGTGGTTGAAGATGTCTTGGTCAAGGTAGACAAGTTTATTTTTCCAGTGGATTTTGTGATTCTTGACATGGAGGAAGAGGATACAGAAAGTCCTTTATTGTTAGGAAGACCCTTTTTAGCAACTGCAAGATCTTTGATAGATGTTGAACAAGGAAAGTTGTTGCTAAGGGTGGATGAGGAAACAGTTACAATTGATGTATTCGAAACCATCAAGCATCCTGTTGATGTGGAGGATTGTTTTAGATTGGATGTGATACAGGAGGTTGTGGAAGAAGTGAATAAAAAACAAGAATTCCCAGTTGAGGAACAAAGATCAGAAGAAGAGATAGGTACAGAGGATTACCAAGAAGAGCCAGAAGTGGAAGAGCTTGAGAAGAAGATTGATGACATTCCAAAAGGAGCACCTAAGGTAGAACTTAAGGAATTACCTTCACATTTGAAGTATGTGTTCCTTGGGGATGATCAAACATATCCAGCAATCATTAATGCAATGTTGTCTGATGAGGAAGAAGGGAAGTTGATTAATGTACTCAAGAAGAATAAAATGGCTATTGGATGGCAGTTTTCAGATCTCAAGGGTATTAATCCTTCCTTTTGCACTCACAAAATATTGATAGAAGAAGAGGTCAAACCAGTAAGGCAACCACAGAGGAGACTCAACCCCACTATGAAGGAAGTAGTGAGGAAGGAGGTGGTGAAGTTGCTTGATGCTGGGATGATTTACCCAATTTCAGACAGTGCTTGGGTGAGTCCTGTGTAGACCGTGCCCAAGAAAGGGGGGATGACTGTGGTGAAAAATGAGAACAATGAGTTGATTCCCACAAGGACAATCACTGGCTGGAGAATGTGCATTGATTACCGGAGGCTGAATAAGGCAACCAGGAAGGATCATTTTCCACTTCCTTTCTTGGATCAGATGCTAGAGAGGTTGGCAGGACATGCTTTCTATTGCTTCTTGGACGATTATTCAGGGTACAATCAGATAGCTGTGGCACCAGAGGATCAGGAGAAGACTGCTTTTACATGTCCATATGGAATATTTGCATACCGGAGGATGCCTTTCGGTTTATGCAATGCTCCTGCCACATTTCAAAGGTACATGCTTTCCATTTTTTCAGATATGATAGAAGAATGCATTGAAATTTTTATGGATGATTTTTCTGTATTTGGTTCTGATTTTGATGTATGTCTAGGGAATTTAGATTCTGTGTTGAAAAGATGTCAAGACTGTAATTTGGTTTTGAACTGGGAGAAGTGCCACTTTATGGTGACAGAAGGTATAGTTCTTGGACACAAGGTGTCTAGGAATGGAATTGAGGTGGACAGGGCAAAAATTTCTGTGATAGAGAAACTTCCTCCACCTGTAAATGTTAAGGGTGTGAGGAGTTTTCTTGGTCATGCAGGATTTTACAGGCGGTTTATAAAAGATTTTTCAAAAATTGCTAAGCCCTTATGCAAGTTATTAGTTAAGGATCAAGAATTTCTGTTTGATGATGAATGTTTGCATGCATTTCATGTTTTAAAAGAAAAGTTGACCACTGCACCTATCATGATGGCACCTGATTTTTCATTACCATTTGAATTAATGTGTGATGCCAGTGACTATGCCGTAGGAGTGGTATTGGGCCAAAGAGTGAATAAATTGTTGCATGTCATTTACTATGCCAGTAAGATCTTAAATGATGCACAAAAGAATTATGCTACTACAGAAAAAGAATTACTGGCTATTGTGTATGCATTTGACAAATTCAGGCCATATCTGTTAGGATCAAAAGTTATTGTTTACACTGACCATGCAGCTTTAAAGTATTTGTTGAGTAAGCAGGATGCTAAACCCAGGTTGCTCCGCTGGTTGTTACTATTGCAAGAGTTTGAGGTAGAAATCAAGGACAAAAAGGGAGTTGAAAATTTGGTGGCTGATCACTTATCCAGGATTACAGAAAAAGAGCTTCAAGAAGGGCCGGAAATAGTGATCAGAGAAGAGTTTCCTGATGAACATGTTTTGGCAATATGTGCTGTAACAAAGATGGTTGGGGATAAAGTCTTATCTATCAGTACACCACCATGGTTTGCTGATTTTGCCAACAATAAAGCTGCTGGATTGATGCCTAAGGATTTAACATGGCAACAGAGGAAGAAATTTCTGCATGATGTTAAGAGGTATATTTGGGATGAGCCATATCTTTTCTATAGATGTTCAGATAGTGTGATCCGACGGTGTATTCCAGAGGAAGAACAGAAGGATGTGTTGTGGCATTGTCATGGTTCTGCGTATGGTGGACATTTTGCAGGTGAGAGAACTGCAGCAAAAGTTTTGATGAGTGGCTTCTACTGGCCCACTTTGTACAAGGATGCAAAGAAGTTTGTGGAGGCATGTGACAACTGTCAGAGAAATGGGAATATTTCTAGGCGACATAAAATGCCGTTGAACAATATCCAGGAAGTGGAGATCTTTGATGTTTGGGGTATGGATTTTATGGGACCTTTCCCTTCTTCCTACTCTAACAAGTATATATTGGTGGCAGTTGATTATGTTTCCAAATGGGTTGAGGCTATAGCTACACCAACCAATGATTCCAGGGTGGTGATTGCTTTTCTGAGAAATAATATATTTTCAAGATTTGGAGTCCCTAGAGCTATCATTAGTGATGGGGGCACTCATTTTGATAATAGGATGGTGGAGTATGCTTTGGCTAAGTATGGAGTGAGGCACAAAATAAGCACTCCATATCACCCACAGACTTGTGGTCAGGTTGAGATTTCCAACAGGGAATTGAAGAGAATATTGGAGAAGACTGTTGGGAATGCTAGGACCCAGTGGTCCAAGAAACTTGATGACACCTTATGGGCATACAGGACCGCTTTCAAAACTCCTATTGGGATGTCTCCATTTCAGTTGCTGTTTGGAAAAGCATGCCATTTGCCAGTTGGATTGGAGCACAAGGCTTTGTGGGCTGTGAGATATCTGAATTTTGATTCCAAAGCAGCGGGACAGAAAAGATTATTACAACTGGATGAATTGGATGAGTTTTGTTTGTCTGCTTATGAAAGTGCCAGTTTGTATAAGGAGAAGACAAAGCTATGGCATGATAGGAAGATCACACCTAGAGACTTCAAGGTGGGGGATCAAGTACTTCTGTTCAATTCCAGGTTGAAGCTGTTCCCAGGGAAGTTAAAGTCTAGATGGTCTGGACCGTTTGTGGTAAAGGATATGAAACCATATGGGGCTGTAGAAATCAGTTCTTTGGATTCGGACAGAAGTTTTACAGTCAATGGTCAACGATTGAAGTTATATGTTGGAAGTGCTGTTGATAGGCAACTACTGACAGTTGCTCTATTAGAGGTAAAATAGATCATAACCGTCAGGCTCGTGACGTTAAACAAGCGCTGAGTGGGAGGCAACCCACTGTACTAGGTATGTAATTCCATGTTCATACCATATCCATAAGAGGAAGAAGAAAAAGGAAATTTTTTTTTGAAAAATCAAAGAGAAATTTTTTGCTATGTGCTGGGCGCTAAAACGTCAACCATGACCGTTTTAGCGTCCCCAGAGTTCCATCATTATGAAACTCTCTGGTTGTGCGCGCTAAGACGTTCATTATGAGCGTTTTAGCGTTCACTGACAACACCAATCCATGCACTCTGGCCAACAGCGCTAAAACGCTAAGTCTTACCGTTTTAGCGCTGTGCTGCACAAAGTGTGTATTTTTCTCTGGACAAGGACGCTAAAACGCTGGTAAGCCAACGTTTTAGCGCCCTGTCACTAATTCGATATAACAGAGTTCCTCTTCTCTTTTCCTCTTCCATTCTTATACTCTGCCTCTGTTTTCCATAACGCATCTCTTATCTCCCATTTGTATCATCCATCTTCGTAGCTTCTTCCATATCTTCTCATCAACATCAAGGTATGTAACTCATCTCAATTCCTTTCATCTCACTTATCATATCTGAAGCATGCATTTATTGGGCATTTTCTAGGGCATTCACATGTTGATTGCCTGTATCTTCGAAGGATTGCATGTTGATTGAGTTTTATTGGTATTATTCTCCTGAACTTTTACTTTTGACTGGTATTTTGGGAATGAGACAACAAATCCAGTGAGTGTTGGTTCTCAGTCGTCTTCAAACAACAACCCAGCGTACACACACACAAGGTGTTCGTGGAAATGCCTGACCCAAAAATTGGCCTAGCGCTAAAACGCTCAGTGCGACCGTTTTAGCGCCCGTCCAGTTTTTACACACATTAAGGTCTAGCGCTAAAACGCTCAGTGCGACCGTTTTAGCGCCCGTCCAGTTTTTACACACGTTTAAGGCCAGGACGCTAAAACGCTCAGTACGACCGTTTTAGCGCCCAGGACCTGTTTCATACAAAATTGAGGGTCTACATTATGGCATTGTGGGGTTGTAATTCATACATGTTTTGATCAAAATTCCCCACTACAAGAGTTCTAAATCTAGGATTGTGGAATTGGATTCATGATATGTAATTGTTTGACATTTGGACTGATTTTCTCTTGTTGTGTAGGTACAATGTCTTCTCCTTCTCAACCAGCTCCTGCTACAAAAGGAAAAAAAAGATTTAAGAAGCGAGCACGAGTGAATCAAGGAGGAGATACTGAAGCTGAGCTTACCCCACAGTTTGATGCTCACTTTTGGAAAAGTGAGGAACATGAGAAAAGGTATACTGACAAGACTTCCAAGAGGCCATTTGTTAGAGAAAGAAAATTTGTTCTAGAACAGGATGAATATCCCCAGTTTCAGTCTCAGCTGAAGACCAGGGATTGGGCAACTTTTGGAAGAATACTGGGTGATAGCAGTCCTAACATAGCAAGGGAATTCTTTGCTAATGCATTTAATGGAGATCAAGGAGGCCAGAGGACCTTCACTAGCTGGGTGAGGGGAAAGAAAGTGAAGTATGATGCTCACACTATCCAAAAGCTGCTGAAGATAAGGTTCTGTGACTATATCCACAATGCCAGTTGTGAGTTCAGGAGAAACTGGCAGAATATTGAAATTCCACCAAGGAGGAGTGACCCAAACTTTGACACCTGGACCAAGATGGGGGCAGCTGAGCCTATTTTGCAGACTATAGCCAAACCTGGTGAAACTTGGGAGTTAACCAAGGATAAGGTTGCTCCTAAGTTGATTTGGTTGAGGCATTTAAATGGTGAGGCTAGAGTCTGGTTTCACTTTGTAATCTCAAATGTCATGCCCTCTTCCAACCAGGCAGAGGTTATCCTGAAGAGAGCTGTCCTGATTCACACTATCATGACAAGGGCGAAGGTGGAACTTCCTATTCTCCTTCAGGACAGCATTTATGATATGGCTCACTCTGACAGTGACTCTGCTGCTTTGGGTCACTGTTCCTTGATTCAGTTGCTTTGTCAGAAAGCTGGTGTAGATGTTACTGATAATGGGGCACCAACTAAATTGCACCCTACAATTGATGCCGCCATGATTACAAAGCAATTGAAGATAGGAGGAGGGGAGGTCACAGGATTGACTCCTGGTAGGAAATCTACAACTCAGAGTGATGATGAAATTGAAGAAAGGCTAAGGACAGGGGAGCAATGGATGGTGAACACTGACTTCCGAATGAGACATTTGCGCAGGCGTCTCCGGTTTATGCAGTCCAGCCAGCACTCATTTCAGATATACATGGTGACGATGTTGAAATCTATATGTGAGGCTCAGGGCTTGGATGTTATTGATTATCAGCCTGCTGTATACCCTCATTCTGATGAGGAAGAAGCCTTTGAGGCAATGGCCCGGACTCACTATGCTGATCATGTGGATGGAGCTGCGCCTACTGATGGTGCTACATCTTCTCATGCTGCACCCACTCCAGAGAGACAGCCTGGTGTTGATGCTACTACCACAGAGACCACTGCTGCTGCTGCTGCTGATGCTGGTGCTATGGATGAGGACAGGGGTGTTGATCCTGAGTACAACCCCTTGCCTACTGTTGATCCAGGATCATATTTGGTGTTTAGTGATGATGACGAGTCCACTGATTAGACTTCTCATTTTGTTTTTATACATTTTCTGTTTTATGGTTTTATTTTGGATATTTTTAGTTGATTGTGGTATTATTTTCATTTTGTATATTTGTTAGTACATTGAGATTCTCTGTTTGAATGATGCACTTTAAAATAGTACTGATGCTATTTGTTGATATGTGTATGTGTTTCAGAAATTGTCAACTGCTTTTTAGATTTAAATTAGTTGCTGGGGACAGCAACGTTTAAATCTGGGAATGGGGTGTGAATGAATGACATGATTGATGATTATGGTGGAATCACACAGTTGATGATGACACACAGTTGATGAGCCACAAACAGGGAAACATCTCAATCCTTTCTTTTAAAATTCTTGTGAATATAGTTTTAGGTAGTTTAGGAAGTGTTTTATATGTACAAAGGTTGGATTTAGAGTTGAGATGATGTGAATTTTATGAGGATAGGATGATCAAAGTTTTACATGATGGATTAAACATTTGTTGATGCAATTTGAAATCCCTGCATATGTGCTAAATGATATGTTTGCATGACTCATGTTATGTGAGGAGTAGAGAGATCAGGTTGATGTATATAGAGGAATTCAAGCATGCACTCTGAACTGTGAGACATTGAGCCTATACAGAAATTTTTTTGTTCAGAGAGCACTTCACTGTATGAGTAACTCTAGAACTTGCCCTGTTTCTAACTTGAAATAGTTCATGGTTTGTAAAGTAGAGCTTATTGAGGCATTTTTCTTTTGAACCAAATTTTCTTATTGCATGGAAGCCTTAAGCCAGAATTTTTGTGATAAAACTAAGAGCCCTGCACTTATTCCAGATCCTAAATTTTCAGATTATGTGTTCAGATAAGGGGTAAGGAGGAAGGCTCTGTAGGAAAGGTGTTTCTGCAATGAACAAAAATATTAAGTGTTAAGTGTTGGAAATTTGGAGAAAAAGAAGAATGCAATAAAAAAAAAGGGAAATGAGGAAGTAAAGGCACAAAGTGCTTGGTTTGGAAAAGGAAAAGAAAAAGGAAATGAGGAAAAAGGGAAATCAAAACAACACAAAGTGTTGAAAGTTGGAAGAAAAGGAGGAAGGAAGTTCAAGAAAAAGAAAAGTTGTAGAAAAGGTGGTGAAAAGAGCAAATGAAAAGGAAGAAGAGAATGAGAAGGATTAAGGAGTACATAGATAAATTCACTAGTGATCCTCCTCTTATCTGAATCTGATCCATCCTTCTGCAACATCAAATCCTACCTTTAGCCAACTACATGTCAAGCCATTTTTCCTTCTTCTATACAGAATCCTATTCTTAGTCAAGTCATACTACCAAAGCCTCTTTTGCTCTGCTTATGAATCACTGTAACTATGGGAAGTGAGAAGATGGGCAAGCTTATAGTAGTTTGAGTGCAGTGGAGATTGAGTGATGAGTACACCCTTAGACACTAGAGTGCAAGAGAGTTTATTCTCACAATTTTTGAGAAGTTCCAAGTGAGGGGGTGTTTTGTGTTGAAGGTCTCTGCATTTCATCTTACTGATCTGTTGAAAGTCATTGTAATGAGGTTAAGCAAGTCATAGTAAAAGATAGATTGCTGGGTTGTTAGATTGTATCTTGGAAAGTTATCATAGAGGAAAGTTGTTTTCTGACTACTTGTTGTTTTTATTAATTCCTAATCCATATTTACTTGTGTCAATTTACTCAAAATCAATTTTCTGGTGACAAATTATTCATGATTTTTACAAACTCTTATTTGATTCAAATTAGTTTTCTATGGTATATTGGTGTTTGAACACAATTCCTCGTGGGAACGATCTTTACTCATCATTTTATTACTTGTACGACTAGTGCACTTGCTAGATTCGCAACAAGTTTTTGGCGCCGTTGCCGGGGAATTTGTTTTTCAACACTAACTGATACTATAGAATTCTGAGATTGAATCCTTTTATTTTCAGTATTTTAGTTTATGTTAAATTTCTGGTCAATTTTGATTCTGGTACATGCGAGGTACACTTGATCCAAATTTGTTGTTATATGATCCAGAATTAGAAAGGACATTGAGGAAGCACAAAAGGGCAACCAGGCAAAGGAGACAGTTGCAAGAAATTGGTGAATCAAGTACGGTTAATCAGGAAGATATAATGGCAGAGAATCACAGACCACCACCACCACAGAGGACACTGGGAGAGTACATGACTCATGCAGTGGTTCCTCCAATTGGGAGTGTTGTGCGCCCAACAGTGGAGCCCAACAACTTTGAATTGAAGCCTGCTTTGATACATTTGGTGCAGAAGGATCAGTTTGCTGGAACCAGTGCGGAGGACCCTTACTTGCACATAGAGAACTTCCTATTGTTAAGTGATACTGTGAAGATAAACGGTGTCACAAGAGATGCAATTATGTTGAGACTATTCACTCATTCACTGACGGATGATGCAAGGAGATGGCTGCAATCATTGCCACAAGGAAGTATAACAACTTGGGATGATTTGCAAACCAAGTTCTTGCAAAGGTTTTTCTCAGCATCCAAGAGGGCCAAGTTGAAGGATGAAATTACAAGCTTTAAGCAGAAAGAGTCAGAATCTATTTATGAGGCTTGGGAGAGATTCAAGACTTTGTTGGAAATGTCCACAGCATGGAATTGAGGCATGGCAACAAGCAGCAATCTTCCTGCAAGGAATGACCACTAACACTAGAACCTTGGTGCATGCCACTGCTGGTGGATCATTGACTACCAAGACCCCTCAAGAAGCTTTAGATATTTTTGAGTCATTAGCATCTCAAGAATTTGATAATGCTCCAGTGGCTGACAGAAGGACAGGAATTATCAGGTTGGATGGGTATGATGCTTTGTTGGCAAGGAATGATCAACTGATGCAGACACAGAGACAACAGCAGCAACAATTAGATACCCTTATTAAGCAACTCTCTTCACAAAAGGTAGCTTCTGTGGAAACAAAGAGTGTATGTGCTATCTGTGGTAAGGGCCATGTGACAGAGGAGTGTGATTATGGGGGATCATCAGAACAAGCAGGGGTGAATGGAGTGTGGTATGATCAGAATAATCAAAGGAACTACAACAATCAGGGAAAGAATGTTTATATGCCACCATGGAAAAACAAGAATCAACACCCAGGATTCAGCTATAGTTCCAACCACCAATTGAATCCACCATTACATCCTCCACCACCACATATGAAGGAGCAGTCAAGTGATCCTGCTGCATAGGAGAAAGTGTTTGCTCAGTTATCTAAGACAACTCAGGATTATATTCAGGGTTCTACTTCATTCAGGGAAGAGACAACTGCATTCATGCAGGAGACCAGAACTTCTTTCAGAAATCAGGAAGCATCAATCAGAAATTTGGAGACCCAGATTGGTCAATTATTAAGACAGATATCAGAGAGACCACAAGGGAAATTTCCAAGTGATACACTGGTGAATCCTAAGGAGCACTGTAAAGCAATTATGACAAGAAGTGGGTTGGTACTTCAACCAGGGAAAAAGAAGGTGGAAAATAAAAAGAATGAAGAAGAGGTTGTGGTTGAAGATGTAGTCTCTGATGATGAAGGAGAGAAAATGAGAAATGAGAAAAGTGATAAGGAAGTTGTTGTTAGAGATGTTATAGTTGGAGTTGACAAAGAAGAGGAAGGGAAGGACAATAAGAATGAAGGAAAGGTAGAAGTTGGTAAAAATGCTTCCCCACAAAAGATGATGAAGTGGGAAAAGAAGAAGATGGCTGACAAGAAAGAACAGCCAGTTAGTTTATCTCCCTATGCTAAAGTTCCCTACCCTCAGAGGTTGAAGAAAGAGATTCAGAAGCAGCACTATGCAAGATTTCTGGATATCTTCAAAAATTTACAAATTAACATACCATTTTCTGAAGCACTGGAAAATATGCCTCACTATGCAAAATTCATGAAGGATCTTCTTACTAAGAAGAGGAAATTAACTGATGGTGAGACAGTGGCCCTAACAGCAGAGTGTAGTGCCCTAATCCAGAAGAAGCTTCCAACAAAAATGAAAGATCCAGGAAGCTTCAGTATCTCTATTGCTATAGGAGATGTGGAGGTGGGAAAGGCATTGTGTGATTTGGGAGCCAGTATAAACTTGATGTCGTTGACAGTATGTAGAGCTTTGGGAATTAATACTTTAAAGGAGACCAATCTTATTCTGCATCTTGCAGATAGATCTATCAAGAGGCCTGAAGGTGTGGTTGAAGATGTCTTGGTCAAGGTAGACAAGTTTATTTTTCCAGTGGATTTTGTGATTCTTGACATGGAGGAAGAGGATACAGAAAGTCCTTTATTGTTAGGAAGACCCTTTTTAGCAACTGCAAGATCTTTGATAGATGTTGAACAAGGAAAGTTGTTGCTAAGGGTGGATGAGGAAACAGTTACAATTGATGTATTCGAAACCATCAAGCATCCTGTTGATGTGGAGGATTGTTTTAGATTGGATGTGATACAGGAGGTTGTGGAAGAAGTGAATAAAAAAGAAGAATTCCCAGTTGAGGAGCAAAGATCAGACGAGGAGATAGGTACAGAGGATTACCAAGAAGAGCCAGAAGTGGAAGAGCTTGAGAAGAAGATTGATGACATTCCAAAAGGAGCACCTAAGGTAGAACTTAAGGAATTACCTTCACATTTGAAGTATGTGTTCCTTGGGGATGATCAAACATATCCAGCAATCATTAATGCAATGTTGTCTGATGAGGAAGAAGGGAAGTTGATTAATGTACTCAAGAAGAATAAAATGGCTATTGGATGGCAGTTTTCAGATCTCAAGGGTATTAATCCTTCCTTTTGCACTCACAAAATATTGATGGAAGAAGAGGTCAAACCAGTAAGGCAACCACAGAGGAGACTCAACCCCACTATGAAGGAAGTAGTGAGGAAGGAGGTGGTGAAGTTGCTTGATGCTGGGATGATTTACCCAATTTCAGACAGTGCTTGGGTGAGTTCTGCGCAGACCGTTCCCAAGAAAGGGGGGATGACTGTGGTGAAAAATGAGAACAATGAGTTGATTCCCACAAGGACAATCACTGGCTGGAGAATGTGCATTGATTACCGGAGGCTGAATAAGGCAACCAGGAAGGATCATTTTCCACTTCCTTTCTTGGATCAGATGCTAGAGAGGTTGGCAGGACATGCTTTTTATTGCTTCTTGGACGGTTATTCAGGGTACAATCAGATAGCTGTGGCACCAGAGGATCAGGAGAAGACTGCTTTTACATGTCTATATGGAATATTCGCATACCGGAGGATGCCTTTCGGTTTATGCAATGCTCCTGCCACATTTCAAAGGTGCATGCTTTCCATTTTTCTGATATGATAGAAGAATGCATTGAAATTTTTATGGATGATTTTTCTGTATTTGGTTCTGATTTTGATGTATGTCTAGGGAATTTAGATTCTGTTTTGAAAAGATGTCAAGACTGTAATTTGGTTTTGAACTGGGAGAAGTGTCACTTTATGGTGACAGAAGGTATAGTTCTTGGACACAAGGTGTCTAGGAATGGAATTGAGGTGGACAGGGAAAAAATTTCTGTGATAGAGAAACTTCCTCTACCTGTAAATGTTAAGGGTGTGAGGAGTTTTCTTGGTCATGCAGGATTTTATAGGCGGTTCATAAAAGATTTTTCAAAAATTGCTAAGCCCTTATGCAAGTTATTAGTTAAGGACCAAGAATTCCTGTTTGATGATGAATGTTTGCATGCATTTCATGTTTTAAAAGAAAAGTTGACCACTGCACCTATCATGATGGCACCTGATTTTTCATTACCATTTGAATTAATGTGTGATGCCAGTGACTATGCCGTAGTAGTGGTATTGGGCCAAAGAGTGAATAAATTGTTGCATGTCATTTACTATGCCAGTAAGATCTTAAATGATGCACAAAAGAATTATGCTACTACAGAAAAAGAATTACTGGCTATTGTGTATGCATTTGACAAATTCAGGCCATATCTGTTAGGATCAAAAGTTATTGTTTACACTGACCATGCAACTTTAAAGTATTTGTTGAGCAAGCAGGATGCTAAACCCAGATTGCTCCGCTGGTTGTTACTGTTGCAAGAGTTTGAGGTAGAAATCAAGGACAAAAAGGGAGTTGAAAATTTGGTGGCTGATCACTTATCCAGTTACAGAAAAAGAGCTTCAAGAAGGACCGGAAGTAGTGATCAGAGAAGAGTTTCCTGATGAACTGATCACTTATCCAGGATTACAGAAAAAGAGCTTCAAGAAGAACCGGAAGTAGTGATCAGAGAAGAGTTTCCTGATGAACAGTGTGATCCGACGGTGTATTCCAGAGGAAGAACAGAAGGATGTGTTGTGGCATTGTCATGGTTCTGCATATGGTGGACATTTTGCAGGTGAGAGAACTGCAGCAAAAGTATTGATGAATGGCTTCTACTGGCCCACTTTATACAAGGATGCAAAGAAGTTTGTGGAGGCATGTGACAACTGTCAGAGAACTGGGAATATTTCTAGGCGACATGAAATGCCGTTGAACAATATCCAGGAAGTGGAGATCTTTGATGTTTGGGGTATGGATTTGATGGGATCTTTCCCTTCTTCCTACTCTAACAAGTACATATTTAGAATATCTGATAATCGTATAAATATATAATAGATTGAATCGAAAACCATATTTGGTAGGATATGACAACAAAATAGAAGTTTATTATTCAATCAGAACGATTTTATCATATAGAAAATATTGTGTTTTCACGTTGATTGTAAATATCAGCAAGTTTTTCAGTATAATTATATATGAAATTAAAAATATTATAAAAACAAATTTATACACTCTTCTATTTAAAATATCTTACAAGTTGAAATGAGCCAAAATAAATCATATAATTAACTAAAATAATAAAAGATATCTAAATTTAATTATGTTATGATTGTAATTGATTCCAGTTTTAAATGTCTCATGTTTACACATAATTAAAATTATTAAACAAGTTTATCCAATCAAATCTTGTCCTATTATGAGATTTTTTTTTCCTTTCTATCTCCATGGAAAAAAATAAGGAAACAAAATTTGCGAACTTTCTGAATAAGGAAACAATTTTTTTTTTATCTTAATCTGAATTCTTAGTGTATCTCACCAAACTAAATTTATTTATTCAACTGAATGAAGGCCTACTTGAACCAGGCGAAAGAAAAAGAAAAAGAAAAGGTGTCATCTAACTGTATAATAACGTTAAATAAACTTGCATATGTTTCAAAGATAATCATCAGATCAATATATCTTCATACCATAATTTTAGCTTCAGAAACACAATGTATTTTTGAGTTTCAAACAATTAGTGGAGTCGTTAAGTTAGGACAATCCTTTGATTGATGCTTGAAAGCTCACCAAAATCGAAAGTGCATAAACAGAAGATCACGACAAAAGAAAAATAAGAAAAAAAGAAAAGACGGTATTGTATAATCAAGTCTCTTAGCCGGAAACTAGGTTTTACCATAATTGATGTTATTGTCAAATCAGATGTTTGATCAAACAAAAATAACAGAAAAAAATTAACGACTAAGATTAATAAACAGAACCCCAACATTCTCATAACATAGTCATACTTCAATGTATGTAATCATCCCAATATTTGGGTCTTCTCCGTTTTCACTTGGGTCTTTGGCTTCTGTGTTGGACTTCTTGCATCCGTTTTCGCTTGGGTCTTTGGCTTCTGTGTTGAACTTCTTGCATCGAATCATTGGATTTGGGTTGTTGGCATGTTGTTCTTGGACTGTTGATGGTGCTTTTCATGGGATTGATGATCTCGGGTTCAAGAACTTTGATTTTCTCTCCTCCACTGTTGTTCGGCCCATCATCAAGAACACCATCATGATGAAGATTGTAACCAGATACTGTTGTTTGAGTGTGATTAAAGGGCATGGAAAGTTCCATAGGATGAAAATTCAAATCTTGTATCAAGGGCTTGGTTTCAACAACTAAGTCATCAATGGTTGGTGTTGCCAAAGACTCTGAATTAAGGGATAAAACAGAGGGAATGAAGGAAGAGGGAAGAGGAGGTTTTTGATCAAAGAAAAGATGAGTTGAAGGTGATGGCGATCGTGGAGTACATGGAATCGATTCCAAATTCGGCAACCATAATTCCATAAAACTCAAGTATTCATAATAAGATGAAATTTTCGGGAAGAAAGCATTAGCATCATTCTTTCTGGTTTCCTCCAAAAAAAATCCAGATAATCAGAATAAGTTGGTATTTGCAGGTGTTAATCCATGACTCTTCACTCAACACTTTGTTACATTTCAGACCACATCCATATATATAGAGGCAGAATTACGAGTAAAAGGGTTTTCTTTTTGTTTTGAGATAAAGAAAAATAATTTTATTAAAGTTTCTATTTATTTATACAATTAGATATAAAAAAATTATTTTCAAATTAAATTAAATTAAATCCTGCATGTGTTGGTATTGCTCCATGTAATTATTTTGTTTTATATGTTGCTGCAGTCATGCATAACATAAAATTTTGAAACAAAATAACATCTTTCGTGATTAATATAAATATATAATAAAAAAATTAAATAAAAAAATTAAATAAATTAAAATGCTCTTATTATTCTCATCAGATATTAAAATAAATTTTATCAAATCTTAAAAAATCAGCATTATATTCAAAAGTTTCTTCTAACAAAATCACCTAATGAATATCCTTTATTTTCTTATTATTTATATCAACACAAAGTCAGTGTTATTTTCAAATTATTTACCAATTTTTTTTGATTTTATTCAATCATTTTCAATTTTTAAATCACTTAATAAATACAATTTATTTAATTACTATTAATTTTATGCTCTATTAATTCTATCATATATAATATCAATTATCATTCGGATTTACTAAAAGTTCCTTCTTTCCTTTTTCATATATGATATCAATTATCATTCGGATTTATGCATAGTTTCGATCCTGTTTCCGTTCACACATAATTTTTTTGAAATTGCTCTCTATTTCTTTTAACCAAGGAACTCCTTACGAAATTAAAAAAAATCATTATTTTTCTTCGTGGAACATACACTTTGTTGAAAACTATTTTTCAATAGAACTCCAAGATTTCAAATTCTCAAAAATTGAAAATTGAGGAATTTTATCGTTGAAAAAATAGAGTAAAAAAAGATATGTTCTATTTAAAATTGAAATAGGTTTAGTCTAAATAAAGTGGGGCTCATTGATTTTTTTATATAAAAAACAAGTGACTTATTTTTCGACATGAAGGCAGCAGATTTTTAACTTATTTATAATAACAACAATAGTTTTTATAGATATATAACTTAAATGATTATTATTAATTATTATTTTTTTGGTATCCAAATGATTATTTATTTTATAAAAGAGAACTAACTAATAAACCCTTGAAATCATAATAAGTGCTTGAATATTCCTAGAATAATATGTAGGACTGTGATTTCAAGTTTCAAGTTTCAAGTTAAAATAACGAGAATTGGTGCCAGAACTAATACTGGCTATGAAAAGCGCGTACCGGAAATGTGCTGCGAAAAATATAAGGAAAATATGATAATTCTTGTAAAATTGAGTAGGTTCAGAACCTCAAGTTTGGGATTAAAATGCTAAGCGTAGCAATTAATGTTAATATTGTGTGATGAACTCTTAAGTGGCTATATATATAACATGTTGCACAAAACCCTAGGCATCTTGTTATTTTCCTACGTGAAGGGTGGCTGACCAGCTTCTCTAAACACTACTTCATTGGTTCTCTTCATCATTTCTTGAGCCCTAGGCCATTTCCTTTCATTTCTCTTCTCCTAAACACTTGGTGTGAGTAAGAGTGACCTTTGGGGGTGAGTGGTCAGCTTGTTGCTGAGTTGTGGACTCTGTTTTGAGGAGTTCCTTGGGCTAAGATTCTGAGTTGGAGAGGAGGAGTCTTTATCTTGGTTGTTGAAGCTCCAAGTAGCTTCTTTTGTGAAGAAAGAACTCTTCTTTGTTGGTCCATTTTCGTTCTCTTGGTAGTCAGCACCTTGGAGCTGCAGTGTGAGCTCCAAGAGCACCCATAGCTACTGTCTTGAAGCTTGGGTGAGTGTCACCAACCTTGATCATGTCTTTTAATGGGTAAAAGTGGAGTCTTGCTATGTTTAACGAGTTAAACGAGTAACCAACTGGTAGGTGGACTTAAAACAGTATAAAATGCATGCTTTAACGTTTGGAATTGGTAAAAATGGAACCTTTGATGGATATCTTCGCGAAATGCAGAACTGCGTTCTGTCGCGAAATATCCGCATATGGATATCCGGATATTGATATCCGAATATGGGGTCTGTGGATATCCAAATATGGGCATCCTGATATTGATATCCGGATATGTCCCCGACAAATATCAGGATATTCTGGGTTTTCGAGGAACAGTAGCTTACTGTTCATCCAGAACTGATGTTTGGGGTTTGTGGACCCTAGTTTGAGGAAGTTGAAATTCTGTAATAATTAATCTAAGTCAGAATCTAAGTGATTAAGGGCTTGTGGCATGTGTCTTGTGTGAAGCCTTAAGACGTAAAACGTAAGGAAAGGCGTTGTCTTTAAGATTGTGTGCTTGTAGAGTATGATTATTGATATGTTAATTGGTCCATATCAGATTGTGATTCTGCTATGTTTGGACTTTGAGGATTTGTTGGACTCTTGGCTTGGAGTGTCAGCTTGCAAGGTAAGCTTTCGTGTCCTCGGTTTAGCCATTGTTGGTTCCACCATGTCCCATGGGGGGATGGTTTATATGCATGTTGTGTTTACATGCTTTTATACTTGAAATGCTTTTGAGTTGTTAAGTGCAATTGTTGTATGATATGTATGTGGTGTTTCGCCTAGACAGGAGGCCATGGGGTGGTCCTGTGGGCAGGTACAGCATGAGCTGGTGCAGTGTGGGTAATAGACGTATTCCTGCACTTCTCTGATCAGTAGAATAGTTTTAACACACATGACATGTTTATCTGCTGCATTGCACTATTTTGGAACTTATATTGGAATTACTGCTTTTGAACTTGCATTGCACATGTAAGTGAGCTTGGGGTGGAAGATCCTTGAGGACCCTTTGTCTTACTGAGATTCCTGTTTAGAGATCTCACCCCACGTTTGGGGCACCATTTCAGGTTCAGGTAATTGCGGGGGTTGAGACCTCTAGTGGCAGGAGGCCAGAGCTTAGCTGATAAATGATACCTGTTATGCTGCTTATGTTGATATGTTGTTATGATTGGATGCTGGATCTTGTTTACTGTCTTATGCTTTTAGCTTTAGTTTATGGATTGGTCTTATGTTGAGACTTTGTTGGTTATGTTGTTGATTTGGTGAGCATGGGGATTGTCCATGCCACATAGACTTGATTATTATCTTGCTTTATTTGGAGTTGTACTAATGTATCAGGATATTATCCGGACTACGTGTTGTAGATCTGTGACTTTAGATACTCACTTTATCTATATTATGAGGTATTTCAGTTAGATGTCTTATTGCAATTCACATACAGGCGATATTTTTATAAAATTGATTAAGTAATCAACTTGGCTAAGATTAATGACGTCATAATTGGAAAAAAACAAATATTTCCGCATTTTAAATTAAGCAAGGCTTAATACGATGATATGTTAACAAATCGGGTATACACGGGGTGTTACAGTTCGCGTCTCTCTCCGATTGTACACTACATTGTTCTGCTTACAAAAGAATGGAAGACTTAACAAAATATTTGCGAAGTTCATCTTCTTCTTCCGCTGCTTCGAGCCATTCCAAGCAGTCGTTAATGGAGGCTGCATCAGCGATTTTCAAAGGGAAATTAGAGGCTGGGATGGAGATCCTCGCCCATTTGGGGCAGGCTTCGAACTCCACCAAAAAATTGGTTTTTTTTTCTGTATTTCATTCTATGGATTTTTATATGACGTGAGATATGCAATTATTCAATTTCTTGTTTACGTTTTCTAGTTAGAAAATTTGCAGGATATAAGGGAATCAACAAAACACGTCCAGAAGTTAGCCTACTTTTCTGTTAATTTGGTATTCAAGTTTAAGCGATGAGTCCAGCATTTGAATTCTACCCCTTTAAAGCCAATCCACAATAAGAAATTTGGCACCATTTGTTTTAAGGTTTTATTAATCTCATGTTAAAGGAGATAAGTTATCTCATGTCATAGAGATAAATTTGTGGGCTCCACCACTTAAAAAATAAAAGAAAATAAAAGAAAAAAATAACACAGTTATCGAAGAGTGTGTATGAGAGAAATTTATCACATGTGACATGCGAGTAGTTTTTCCCTTTGTTTTATTAGTCGGACTCTGTTGTTGATCATGCTCAAATAGATTAATTGAATTTTTGAGTATTATGAGAATCTGAGTATGGATCCTTAATTCTTGAAGACAGGAGGAGGAAGACCAAGTTGGTCTACGAGGAATGTTAGAGAAAATGAGAAAGAAATGTGATGTATGAGACTTTTAAAATATTGAAACATTTATTTTTACAAAAATTAATATATATTTTTGTACATATTGATGGATAAATTTTTATAAAAATTAATATCTCATATTTGGAAGAATTATATAAATTTATTATTAAAAGTCATTTATGTCAAAAATATTTATTTTTATCCTATCTAATTTTATACTATGCATTACCAAACAATGGATAGTATTATCTTATACAATACATTATACTATATAATATCATGTCAAACGCTAGATAGTATTAAAATTTAATGAAACCTTATACAATGAGACCTTGTACTAGTCTTATCCTATACAATGCACCGAATTTTCCTTATTCATATATTTTGAACAAAAAATGTTCATCAACGGATATATGAACTAAAGTTTCTCAAACAATACTGCATTAACAAAAGCAGTACTGTAAAGAGTTGAGAACTAGAAAGTGTTTTAATTTAACAATGTGTTCAGATTTAAAACTTCAAAGTGTTTATGTTTGGATACAATGTTAAGAGTTTTTCGTTTTTTGGTAAAGCTCCGAGTGTTCTAATAATTATAAGTTTTATCTAATTAATAATATCTAGTCAGAGCGTGTAATGTTACCAGCTGTGCACATATCCCCTGTCCTTCCTTCGAACACTTATATTTGGTTGATCTGATTTTCAACTTGTTTATTTATGTTTCTGTTTGTCAATTTAGATGTTATATTAGTTTTGAAATCAAGAATAAATATCTATTGCATTAAAGTAATTGGCGAGGTTGAGACCATTTATTTGCTCGAGTTTTTCCATGTCAGGAAACAATCTTTAAACAAAAGCCCGGAAAGGGAAGAGGTATTGAAGTACTCGTAAATTGAAAATAATCAAGGAAGTTGTTCTCTATATTCTACTGGGTTTGCATTCATCATTTAACATGACCACAAAAAGTTTTTTACACACACAATATTTTGTGGGACCCGCATGTTTTGAAGAAAAAAAATTACGGCATGTAAAACGAATCTCTATAACATAACACAATCATTTTTCCTACAACATAAATATTATAAAACTCATATTCTATTGGATATTTCTTTTACCCTAAAAAATTATAATTAAAAATTTTATTTGTTCTTGAACTTGTAAAGATGACTTTAGTTAAGATAAAGGTAATTGGTTTGGCTTTTTTTAATATAAAATATTACTTTTCTCAATATAAACAGAATACATCCCCAATGCTGGATTCCAGATGAAAGTAGCCTTTTGTAGGCAATGAACATAAAAGAGGAAAAAATTAATTTTTTGTGCGGAAGAAGCAACCTTTGCCCACTCTCAATCATGTTCAACCCATGAATCATGCAATAGACATGTTAGGGTTTAAAGTTGATACCTTTATTCGGATAATTATTCCTGATCAAATGTGTTCTTGATCAATTCTTCAGACGTGAATAACACAAGTTCTCCGATGGAAATTCACACCACCTTGTTGTCTTGTAAGAGAAGAACACTTCTTCGAATGCCCAATATCCTTTGCTAGACTCAAGAGAAGAATAGAGATTGAGTGGTGCCTTTGATTATTCCAAAAGAGAGATAGCCGCCACACTGATGTGTGTTGGCTAAGGTTTCAGTGGAAAAAACTAGAGAAGAAGAAGATACAAAACTAAGGAAGAAGAGGGGCTATATATAGATGTGACGACTCATTAACCTAAGACTAGGTCAAATCAGAGCCCTCATTAAATCTCAATTTTATTGGATAATTTTCTTAATTTTATCCAATCAATCCAATTGATTGGTTTCCCCAACTTCAGCCAATTAATTTAATTAATTGGTTTCCTTAATTTTGATCAATCAATCCAATTGATTTGTTTTCTTAATTTCAGCCAATTAATTTAATTAATTGGTTTCCTTTAATTTTGGTCAATCAATCCAATTAATTTGTTTCCCCAATTTCAGCCAATTAATTTAATTAAATGGTTTCCTTAATTTTGATCAATCAATCCAATTGATTTGTTTCCAATCAATCTAATTGATTGGTTTCCTTTATTTTTTCCATCTTTAATAAATTTAATTTAATGACTATATTTAAATTCTAATTTCAAATTCAAAATTCAAAATTAGAATTTAAATTAATTTTATTTAAATTCAAATTCTAATTCGAAATTCGAAATTAAAATTAAAAATTTATTAATTTAACATTTAAATTAATTAGGGTACATCATGGATTAAGTCCAACTTGACCCACGATGCCACCTACTCTTTCTTGGCCCAATATGTGGGCTTTTCCAACTTAGGCACATTATGCCTTATTAGGCCCAAAACATATATGCTAGAATTCATGATAACTTAAGGTGTTTGTGTGCGACCCATCAGACCCAACATAGCCACTGACATAAATGGGCTTAGGCCCATTAGGCTCAATCCATCTAATGACAACACAGAGCACTAGCAATTTTTTGTTGTCTCAGAGCTAGTTGCGTTCATCGAATGATCAACCTGTTATACCTATTTGGTTACCGAGTGAATTGTCATTTCGTCTCGGTTATCCATCCCATTAACCTAGGTCAAGGAAAATGTATCAACCCCTACGGTCTAGGGTTAGCTTTTTCCGAAACAGAAAATCTTCATTTACGGACTCTAAAGAGCGGGCAATCTCATAACTCCTTTACTATGTATAGATTCCCGAGTCCCATAAATGTCATCCCGGTTTCACCGGTCTACGGATAACCTAATCTCTCACAGAGATTGACGAATTCCTTTAGTTTGTCACACTAGCCCTGAGTACTTAGGGCATGCCCAAGAGTATACCTACGAGTCTCCATGTTTCAGGCAGACAAGATATACAATTAAAGCAAGCCTTCCAGAGCACAGGTCTATACAACAATGTCATGTCTAAGGAAAGACACACCCAAATAATAAGAGACACTACCTATTGATACTATCTGTGAGATTTTTTCTTGTAGTGTCTCTTTGTGGGTTAGTTCAGTGCGAGCTATTCTCCAATAAGTCCACCCACGAGCTAGCTAAGACATCTCCATGTCTATAGCTCACAAGGACTCTACCTTGCATCTCCATGCAAGTAGCTGAGTCGTGCTAGTCTTACCCGAGATCACCAATGCCCATTATCGCTATCTCTAGACTAGGAATATATTTCTGACAATGGACGCGTGGTGTCATTGAGCCCTCATGATCGTGATCCCTATCACAAATCCTCAATGTGACACCCGTTCCATTCTAAGGGCTTTATCCAGTTACTCATATTCAATATTTGAGACATGCAATATGAAACAAGATAAATAATGCTTTTATTCATAGAATTTATTCATAACAAATAAAGAAGTACATAGGTTCATCTGACTCTCAGATTGTCTCTAGGACACCTATGTACTAACACCAGGTACCTATTTTGACGGGATACAAATTAAGATGCTTCAAATTACCACGAATAGGGTTTAAATTCAAGACCACAACCCTCTAATGTAAAGAGTTTCTCGTTACTCAATAAGTCATCACCATTTTTACAAAAAAAATAAAAAAATTAAGTCATCAACATTAGTTGCATATACCTGGAATTGCTGATCATATATATTCAAAGGGATTGTTAGGAAATTATATTTTCTAATAATTATAGTGGGTCACATATTATATTAATAATTATATTGTGCTATTTATATATATTGGGTAAATTAAAGTGATCAGTTAAATATTCCCAAATAGATTCCTAAGTGAGTATGGGATGAATAAGTGGATACCGGTGTTGGGCTAACTAGGTATAATGGGAGCTTATTGGCCCAACAATAAAGATAAAAACACTATAAAAAAGGGTTATGGTCCCCAATACGTCAAATGAACAACCCTAGTTTCTCTTCCCCATCAAGAGAGAGACGGCACACTAAGGAATTCGATTTTAAGGTGATTTGACTGAGGAAGACTACAAACCCCAAGAGACAAGATCAAAGTTATTCCACTGCAATGGAGACAGGTATTCCTCCACCTTTATGTTGTTCTTATTTTTTTTTATGATTTGGTATGATGGATCTTCGCTTGTAAGTGATAGTTATCACCATAAAGTTTAGAGGAATTAAAAATTTCAACAATTGATATCAAAGCCTTAATCATATTGAATCATGAGGAAATTAAGTTTTATGATTATAAGACTCACAATTTATTCTAATGTTAAGACGATTTATTGTTTCTTAAAATTTGTGTTATTGAATCAATCGTCTCTGTTTCGTTTCGATTAGTATCAATTTCTTTTGGATAATTCTACATCACGTTTACCTTGATTTTTGGAAACACAATATGATCATAGTATATTATATATTATATACAATTGATTTGCACCGTTACTGTGTGTTATCTCTAAAATTTTAGAATGAATTGAAATATTCTTTATGATTACCGTCTCGATTTACGTGATGTTTGATTTTCAATTGAATAAAGGCATGATATATATCAGATGCTTTTGGATTGATTATTGTATAATTATTTGATATGATTTTGAATCAAGATGTTTTCTTATTGTTTTCATATTTTGTCTCTACTGATATTAAAGTCCATTTTATCTATTATTGAAACTTTGTGCTTACGGTATTATTAGAGACAATCGAAAACGGTTGCTTATTTTATGGGAGAAAATATCTTCGCTTTCAATTTTGTTGGCAGTTAAAGTTTTTTATTGTTAATGGTATAATGCTATAGTATGTATGTATATACATTGAGGATTGATAAAGAATAATTTTCTTTATTGTTGTTATTTTGTTTTTAAATGGGTTTATTATCCCTAAAAGTTTCTATTTGAAATTAAATATGATAGATTTGTTAGCCGCCACGGTGGCCAAATTTATAAAGGTTAATTTGATTTCAAATAGGTTGGTCATATAAATATATTTTATTTATGCAAATAATAATCGGCCCACAGGAAGGTTATTGTTTGGCCAAATAACATATGTTGTGTGATCATGTGTGTGTTTATTGCTTATGCGGATAGTGATCGGCCCACAGGAAGGTTATTATTTGGCCAAGTAACAAACATACCTGTGGTAATAAATATGTGACAATTATCAAGAATTCTCCATGTAATTCATAGTCGGCCCACAGGAAGGCTATGATTTGACAGGACTTATTGTCAATGTTTGATTACTACATTAAGAGTACCACTTACAAGTTGATATTTTTGTCCACAGACTAAATATTAATGTTGTGCTAGGTATCTTATAATAAACTCATTTTACTTCGGATTATTTGTCTATATCGTGTATGTATATATATGATATGACATGTTATTAGTATGTTATCTTTTTTGTTCTCTGTATAGTTTCTGCTACCGCTGCCAATTAAGTTGCTCAAATGAATAACTTACAATGCTTAATGGGGCAAATTTCAAGCTGTGGAAAGAGAATGTGGAAATTGTTCTCGGCTGCATAGATCTCGACAACACGCTAAGGACTGAGAAACCCACTTCCACTCAGGAAAATCCAAACACGGATAAAATTGAGAAGTGGGAACGCTCAAATCGCATGTTTCTGATGATCATGAAACGTTGCGTTCCGGAGGCGTTTAGGGGCTCGATCGTTGAGACTACTGATGCCAAGTTGTTTCTGAAGGAACTCGAGCAATACTTTGCTCGAAATGAAAAGGCTGAAATTGGTCAAACCTTTTCCAAACTCATAAACATGAGGTATAAAGGAAAGGGAAACATAAGGGAGTACATTATGGAAATGTCTAATCTTGCTGGAAAACTAAAGGCATTAAAGTTAGAGCTGCCCATCTGAGTTGCTCATGTACTTAGTTATTATATCTCTTCCTGCACAATACGGTCAGTTTGTGGTGAGTTATAACACTCAAAAGGAAAATTGGACTCTTAATGAGCTCATTTCTCACTGCGTGCAAGAGGAAGAGAGGTTACAGCGAGAGAAGACTGATAGTGCTCACTTGGCATCAACCTCTCAAGACAAGAAAAGAAAGAGAGCTAAGGATAATGCGGATGCTTTGCCAAAGAAGCAAAAGAAGCAGGACCAGGAATTCACCTGCTTCTTTTGTAAGAAATCTGGACACATGAAGAAAGAGTGTTCTAAATACAAGGCATGACGCGAAAAAAAGGGTATGACTCTCACTTTAGTTTGTTGGTACTAGTTCTGTGGCACAAGCGTTTAGGTCATATGTCTAAACAGAGAATTCAGAAGCTTGTGACTGATGGAATTCTTGAACCCCTTGATCTGGATGATTTTGAGGTGTGCATTGAATGCATAAAGGGGAAACATACAAACATTAGGAAAATAGGTTCCAACAGAGCTTCAGACATCTTAGAATTGATTCATACGGATATTTGTGAACCATTTCCTATAGCCTCTTGGAATGGTCAACAATACTTTATCACATTCATAGACGACTATTCAAGATTTGGATACCTATATTTGATTAGAGAGAAGTCACAATCATTGGATGTGTTCAAAGAATTTAAAGCTGAAGTTGAACTTCAGTTAGGCAAGAAAATTAAGGCCATTAGATCTTATCGTGGTGGTGAATACTATGGTAGATCCGATGGATCAGGTGAACAACGTCCAGGGCCCTTTGCGATCTTCCTAAAGGAGTGTGGAATCGTCCCGCAATACACAATGCGAGGTAAACCTAGCATGAATGGTGTTACGGAAAGGCGAAACCGGACTCTTAAAGACATGGTGAGGAGTATGCTTAGTCATTCTTCATTGCCAGAATCACTTTGGGGAGAAGCACTAAAGACTGCAGTTTATATCCTTAATAGGGTTCCCAGCAAAGCAGTGACAAAAACCCCTTATGAGCTATGGAATGGAAAGAAACCTAGTATAAGGCATTTACATATTTGGGGTTGTCCAGCAGAAGCAAGGCCTTATAGGCCAAATGAAAGAAAGTTGGACTCAAGAACAATCAGCTGCTATTTTGTTGGATATGTTGAACGCTCTCGGGGCTTTAAGTTTTATAATCCCACTACAAGATCCTTTTTGGAGACGGAAATGCCAGATTCCTTGAGGATTTTGAGTTTGGAGGGGAAGATAAAATAAGGAATGTTGTCTTTGATGAGGAAGAAAATAATATTTCTCTTCCTAATATTGTCATCATTCAAGATGCAATTACGGAACAAGCAATTAATGATCAGGTCCCTGTTCATGACATTGTTATGGAATAGGCTTTGGTCCCTGACATTGTTTTGGGTCAAGACAATAATGAATCACCCCTTATGCCACCTATAGAACAAACTCAAGAAGTGCCATTAAGGAGATCCACTAGGGAAAGGAGAAATGCAATTCCGGATGATTATATTGTGTTTCTTCAAGAACATGAAAATATTTTAAGCTTGAAGGAAGATGATCCAATCAACTTCCAACAAGTCTTAGAAAGCTCTAATGCTCATAAATGGATTGATGCCATGAAAGATGAGATGCAATCTATGAAAGACAACGACGTTTGGGATCTTATTGAATTGCCTAAAGGTGCGAAACCCATTGGTTGTAAATGGATATTTAAAACCAAAAGGGATTCAAATGGCAACATCGAAAGATATAAGGCACGTCTAGTTGCTAGAGGTTTCACTCAGAAAGAAGGCATAGACTATAAAGAGACTTTCTCTCCGGTTTCTACGAAGGACTCCTTTAGGACAATGATGGCGCTTGTGGCTCATTTGGATTTGGAGCTACATCAGATGGACGTAAAGACAGCGTTTCTCAATGGCAACATTGATGAGACAATTTATATGGTGCAACCAGAAAACTTTGTATTGGGAGATTCAAAGTCTATGGTTTGCAAATTGAAAAAGTCCATCTATGGCCTTAAGCAAGCTTCTCGTCAATGGTACCACAAATTCCATCAGGTTATTATCTCCTATGGCTTTGAGGTGAACTTAGTGGAAGATTGTGTGTATCACAAGTTCAGTGGGAGTAAATTCATATTCCTGATACTATATGTTGATGATATCTTACTTGCCAGTAGCGATATAGGCTTATTGCATGAAACCAAGAAACTTCTCACTAAAGATTTTGAGATAAAGGACCTTGGTGATGCATCTTTTGTCTTAGGAATACAGATACTTCGAGATCGCGCTCAAGGTATCCTACGGTTATCACAAAAGGCCTACATTGAAAAGATTTTGGATAGATTTGGCATTAAGGATTGTACGTCAGGAGATACGCCCATATGTAGGGGAGACAAGTTTAGTCTCGCCCAATGCCCTAAAGGTAAGCTTGAGATGATAGAAATGACAAAGGTACCTTATGCTTCGGCAGTAGGAAGCCTTATGTATGCCCAGGTTTGTACTCGCCCTGATATAGCATTTATAGTGGGAATGTTAGGAAGATACTTGAGCAATCCAGGAATGGATCATTGGAAAGCAGCCAAGAGGGTTATGCGATATTTAAAGAGAACTAAAGATTATATGCTTACATATCGGACGTCAGATGAATTAGAAATCGTCGGATATACTGACTTTGATTTTGCTGGATGCCAAGATAGTAAAAGATCCACGTCAGGTTATGTCTACATGTTGGCTGGAGGAGCTATTTCTTGGAAGAGTGTTAAACATACACTCGTAGCTTCCTCTACTATGGCCGCTGAATTTGTAGCTTGTTTTGAGGCATCCAACCATGGGGTATGGCTGCGAAACTTTGTCACAGGGCTGCATATAGTGAGTGGTGTTGAAAGGCCACTGAAGATTTATTGTGACAATAGGTCAGCAGTGTTGTACTCCAACAACAACAGAAGCTCTTCAAAATCGAAGCACATCGATATAAAGTTTCTGGTTGTTAAAGAAAGAGTTCAGAGTGGTCAGATTTCCATAGAACACATAGGGACGAACTCCATGCTTGCGGATCCGCTTACTAAAGGCTTAGTGCCTACGGTCTTTCACGAGCATACTGCTCATTTGGGTGTTGTTTTGTTCGATGACACTACGGTTTAGTGGGAGTTCTTTATGTTGGTGTTCTATGTAAATAAATAAATGAAATATTCTTATGTTTATTTTCTGCAGAATAAAGAATTCAATGATATTTTCCCTCTGAATGTATTATATTTTGTGCTTGTGTTTCTGCTTTGTGTATGCAGAAAATTTAGGATTGATCTCATAAAGATTAAAGTAGGACCAGTTGGAAATAGGCATGGTAAGATCACATTGCATGTAATTTCCATGCCATTCATCCATACTTGATCTATGTCATTGAATATATTGGTGCGATGACCATGGAAGGTTTAGTTACGCTTGAAAGTGACAAAAGCCGCCATGATCTCATATTGATATAGGA
>NW_026898030.1:0-41633 GCF_033153095.1 Gastrolobium bilobum | reverse complement strand
AGTTTTTAGAGTACCTTTCTAGTACACACTTTTCATAGCCAGTATCAGTTTCTGGCACTAGTTCTTATTATTTTGACTTGAAACTCGTTTTACAAGTCCTACATATTATTCTAGTAATTATCATGCACTTATTATAATTTTCTGGGATACTTTTTTGGTACGCATTTATACCGACTAGCAGAACCGGTGACTTTCAACATTCTTAATCACTTAACATAATTATTAAAGCCTCTTAATAATTATTAGGGTCAATTATGGAATCATTTCTTAATTTAACATAATTAATTACTTAATTTCCTTAATTAACGGTGTGGGTTCTTACATTCACCCCACCTTTTTAGGATTTTGTCCTCAAAATCAGAAAACATACCTGTCTCGAAACTCGGGGTACTGCCGGATAAGCTTGTCCTCACGCTCCCAAGTACACTCCTCAGGAGTTCTTCCGGTCCATTGCATTTTGACCATCGGAATGAACTTGCTCCTCATCTATTTCTCGCCACGATCGAGAATCTTGAGTGGTCCGACGGGAGTCTTTTGGTTCTCCCGAACCTCCACGTCATCAGGTTGCACCACGTGCGACGGATCTGCTATGTACTTCCGAAGCTGAGACACGTGAATCACGTCGTGGATGTTGGCCAAGTTCAGAGGCAAGGCAAGCCGGTAGGCAACATGTCCTACTCTACCAAGAATCTGGTATGGCCCAATATATCGCGGGCTCAGCTTCCTCACTCCGAGTGCCCGACCAATACCGGTGACTAGTGAAAGTCTCACAAACACGTGCTCACCCTCACTGAACTCCAGTGGACGATGCTTGACATTATAATAGCTCTTCTGGCGATTCTGCGCCTGCTTCAACTTTTAACGGATCATCTGGATCTACTGGGTGGTATCCCCAACCTCAGACCAACAAGTAGGAGTCCGACACCTCCTACCATACAGTGCTTCGTAGGGCGCCATGCCCAGGCTAGCATGAAAGCTGTTGTTGTAAGAAAACTCAACCGAGGGAAGGTACCTATCCCATGCAGAGCCCTGCTCCAACATGCAAGCTCGCAACATGTCCTCCAAGGTTTGGATGGTCCTCTCAGTCTGTCCATCAGTCTGAGGGTGATAGGCGGTACTCAATCTCAACTGCGTACAAAAAGCCTCCTGCAACGCCTCCCAGAACCGAGATATGAACTTCGGGTCCCTATCACTGATGATACTCTTGGGCAACCCGTGAAACCTCACAATATCGCGAACATAAAAGCTTGGCCAACTGCTCTGTAGTGAAGCTCACCTTCACTGGAAGAAAATGGGCAGACTTCGTCAGTCTGTCCACAATGACCCAAATAGAGTCACAACCCGCCTGAGTCTTCGGCAATCCCACCATGAAGTCCATGGAAATACCTTCCCACTTCCACTGTGGTACTTCAAGAGGTTAAAGTTCACCAGACGGCCTCTGATGTTCGATCTTCACCTTCTAGAAAAACAAACACTTGGATACAAAGACAACAACATCTTTCTTCATGCCTGGCCACCAGAAGTTCTTCTTCAGGTCTTGATACATCTTAGTAGCACCAGGGTGAATAGAAAATTGGCCCTTATGGGCATCTGCCATAACCTCATCGGTCAACGGATCTCGAGGAACCACGATCCTCTGTTGAAACAAAAAAAGTCCATCATCATTCCATGATACACTGTCTTGGTTCTTCACATAATCCACACACTCTCTCTGAACTTGTGCCTCTTTGATCTTTTCTAACAGCTCATTCACAACGTCTGCTGCTTCCAGCCCGATAAGTACACCCTCACGCAGAGAGGTCACTGCCAGGTTTCGGAACTTCTCAATCACATAAAAGTTACCAAGTAACAAGCTGGATGAGCTCCCGGGTTTCCGGCTCAAAGCATCAGCTACCACATTGGCCTTGCCAGGATGGTACTTTAACGCGAAGTCGTAATCCTTTATGAACTCCATCCATCTTCTCTGCCTCATGTTCAGCTCTTTCTGGTCGAACTGGTACTTCAAACTCTTGTGGTCACTGAACACCACAAACGTCAAACCAAAAAGATAATGCCTCCAAATCTTGAAAGCAAACACAATAGAAGCCAACTCCAAGTCATGAGTAGGGTAGTTCTCCTCATGAGGTTTCAGCTGCCTCGAAGCATAGGCAATCACCTTACCCCACTGCATCAACACACACCCTAGCCCCTTCCCGGAGGCGTCGGTGTAAAGCTCAATCTCGAGCGGAGGATCAGGAAGGACCAACACAGGAGCAGTAGTCAGTCTCTCCTTCAACTCCTGAAAGCATTCCTCACACTCGTGAGTCCAGACAAATGGAGTCTCCTTTCGAGTAAGGCGAGTCGAAGGGAGAACCATCATGGAGAAACCCTTGATGAACCTCCGATAGTAACCTGCCAAACCCAGAAAGCTCCTAACTTCCGTAACTGTTTTGGGCCTCTCCCAATCCAGTACAGCCTCGATCTTGTTCGGATCCACTGCAACTCCTTCAGCAGAAATAACATGCCCAAGAAACTTCACAACCTTGAGCCAAAACTCACACTTGGAAGGCTTCACATACAGCTTCTTCTCCTTCAGCACTTGCAGAACAGTTCTCAAATGCTCCACATGCTCCTCCTCCGTCTTGGAGTAAATCAAAATATCGTCAATGAAGACGATCACAAACTGATCCAGGTACGGCTGGAAAATCTGATTCATGTAATCCATGAACACAGCAGGTGCATTGGTGAGTCCAAACGGAATCACCAAATACTCAAAGTGACTGTGTCTCAAATGAAATGCGGTCTTAAGGACATCCTCTGGCTTCACCCGAATCTGATGGTATCCGGACCGGAGATCAATCTTAGAATAAACGCAAGCACCCCTGAGCTGATCCAACAGATCATCAATCCGAGAAAGGGGATACTTGTTCTTGATTGTCACCTTGTTCAGCTTCCTGTAGTCGGTGAACAATCGCATTGTCCCGTCCTTCTTCTTCACAAAGATGACCGGTGCTCCCCAAGGAGACACACTCGGTCGAATGAAGTCTGTTGCTGAAAGATCCTCAATATGCTTCTCCAGCTCTGCCCGCTCCGGTGGCGACATCCAGTATGAAGCTAATGAAATAGGCCCCACACCAGGCAACAGATCAATGGAGAACTCTATCTTTCTCTGTGGCGGAAACTCAGGAATGTCCTCAGGAAACACCTCGAGGAATTCCCTCACCACAGGAATGCCAGTGATATCCTCATGTGTCCCACTCACCAAACCTCCCAACATGACATAACCAAATGCCTCTGCTCTTAAGGCTCTCCTAGCCTGCAGTAACAAAATGTACGT
Organism: Gastrolobium bilobum; assembly: GCF_033153095.1. Classification (NCBI taxonomy): domain Eukaryota; kingdom Viridiplantae; phylum Streptophyta; class Magnoliopsida; order Fabales; family Fabaceae; genus Gastrolobium; species Gastrolobium bilobum. The sequence goes on along the minus strand of NW_026898030.1, from coordinate 38,317 downwards.
CGAGGAACTGTGGAATCACATGGAGACATCACCACATGCTTGGCACAACAGTCAATCAATGCACAGTTTCTGGACAACCAATTCATGCCCAGAATAACCTTCAAGTTGGCCATCGGTAATCCTATAAGATCTACCGAGAACTCACGGCCATCCTACTGAAACGCTACATCGTGATGTACAATGGTAGAATCACATATTTCTCCGGCGGCGGTGGTCACTCGCAACGGTGGAGAAAGCACAGACATGGGCAACTCAAGCCCCACAGCAATCGGGGTTGCAACAAAAGAATGCGTAGCCCCAAAGTCAAACAAGACATCAACATATGATGCACCAATAGTAATAGTATCTCTGACTAGGTTCGGAGCTCGCTCCGACTGCTGACGATCCAGAGTATAAACACGTCCAGAAGACGGTGGCACTGCTGGTGCCGAAGTAGGTGGAAGGGGAACCATCTGTAGCGGCACTTCCTGAACTGCAGTCGCTCTCGCCGTCGCCGACGGACAATCTCTGAAGAAGTAGCCCTCCTTGCCACACTGAAAACAAATCAACTAGCCGGTAGAACACGGCCCAAAATGAGTCTTCCCGCATCCCGAACACTTGGGAGTAGGAGGTCTCGCTGCACTCCCCTGAGCAGAAGTCCTCTTGAACTGATTCAGCGCTTGCCGAGTTGCCATCTGCTTTCCTTTTCCCTTGTTCCCAAACTTCCTGTCTCTCCAAGAAGTGGAACTACCAGCTACCTTTATCGTCCTCTCAGCTACCTTGGCCCTCTTGGCCTTACTCGTGCTGTAGAAATCTTCAATATCACGACACTGCTGAACCAGTGTCCCAAAGTCTCTCGAAGAAGAACCAGCAATATCCTCACTAAGTCCTCTGCGGAACTTAGCAGCCAAGAATGTAGGAGTAGGCCTCGCCATCCTGAAGTGTGAAAACTTCACCAGCTCATTGAACTTGGCTAGGTACTCGTCAACAGACAACGAGCCCTGAACCAACCTGTCAAACTCCCCTTGCTTCCTCTCATGTGCATCGTACGGGAAGTACTGACCCAAAAAACAATCCTCAAAGAATGGCCACATCATCGCACGGCCCTGCATCTCGTAGACATGAGAAATGTTCGTCCACCACTCATGGGCATCGCCCTCCAGCATATAAGTAGCGAACATCAACTTCTGCGGATCTGAACACTGCATGACTCGAAAGATCTTGTCTAGCGCCTGAAACCATCTTGCAGCAGCAATGAGATCATAAGACCCATCAAAAGTAGGTGGCTTATGCTTACGGAAATCATTCAGCCGGCGATCAATCGCATCTCTGTCCTCAGCGGGCTCCACAAAGGGTTCCATCACCCTAACATCATGTGTAGCACTACCAATGTGACTCAGGGTCTCATCCTGAACACTAGGTGGAGGCGGCGGTGGTGGCGGTGGAGGTGGTGGCGGTGGGAACTGACTAACAGCTGGACCAGCTCTCATCTCCTCCAACATGGCCCTCATCAAGGTTATGTTCGCCAACTGATTTGCCTCAAGAGCATCCTCCGTGGCCTTCTGGTTCACTTCTCTAGTGGCCTCCTGCATCTCAGCCAATGCAGTCAGGATTGGATCGAGTTAATCCTCAGCAGTCTCACGTGTTCTCCTGGATCCTACCATGACTCTGCACAAGTTACACAATTTATGAGTTGATCAGGCCCACGCAATGTGATCACATATGCATCATCATAATAACAACCAACGGAGCAAACACACAAGACAGACACAACCAAACATCCTAATCATTGCAATACATACAGGCTTTTCCCTTGAACCGTTGCTCTGATACCATAAAATGTAACACCCCGTGTATACCCGGTAATGTTATCATACTAGCGTATTAAGCTGCGCTTAATTAAAAAAAATGCAGAATATCTTTTTCTTTTCTAATTATGACGTCATTATACTTAGCCAAGTTGATTACTTAATCGATTTCATAAAATATCGCTTGTATGTAAATTGCAATAAGACATCTACTGAAATACCTCAATATAAAACTATAAAGTGAGTATCTAAGTCACGACATTACATCACGTAATCCGGACAATATCCTGATACATTAATACAACTCTAATTGAAACAAGACATAACAAGTCTACGTGGCATGGACAATCCCCATGCTCACAAATCAACAACATAAACGGCCAGGTCTCAACATAAATAATCCAAAGTCATAAAGAAGCTAAAGGCATAAAAACAGCAAGCATATCCAGCATCCAACATGTCAGCATATAATATCATCAGTATCTAACTCAGCTCCGGCCTCCTGCCGCCTGGGGCCTCAACCCCCACATTACCTGATCCTGAAATAAGCATTCCCCAAACATGGGGTGAGATCTCTAAACTAGAAATCTCAGTAAGACAAGGGGTCCTCAAGGATCTTCCACCCCAAGCTCACTTACATGTGCAATATAAGTTCTAAAGCATTTATATCAATATAAGTTCCAAAACTATGCAGTGCAACAAATATTCATGCCATGTGTGTTTAAACTATTCTACTGACCAGAGAAATGCAGGAATACGTCTATCACCTACATATAGTATAAGGAACACCGCTTGCACCTCACTCACAGCCTCACCATATTGTATGTACTACATACTCAGGCTTACCGTATAGGTGGAACACCACATGCATATCATAAAGCCACTAGCATATAACAGCTCAATAGCATTTCCAAAACATCAAAAGCATGTAACACAACATGCATATAACCATACCCCCATGGGACATGGTGGAACCACAACATGGCTAAACCGAGGACACGAAAGCTTACCTTGCAAGCTCACTATCTAATGCCAAGAGTCCTCACAGCTCAAGTCCAACACACAGCAGATCACAATCTGATTTAGGACCAGCAAGTATATCAACAAACAAAGATCAAAAGCATTAACATAAAGACTATGTTCTCCTTTTAAGATTTACGTCTTAAGGTTTCCAACAAAGCCACAAGCCCTTAATCACATGATTCTGACTTAGTTCATTAATTATAGAAGTTCAACTTCATCAATCTAGGGTCCACAAACCCCCAATAGCCTACTGTACCCACAACACAACTACTGTTCTACGAAATCCCAGAATATTCGGATATTCCTCGGGGGCATATCCGGATATCCAATATTCGGATATCTCACTGTACATATCCAGATATCAATATCTGGATATCCATATCCCCATATCCGGATATCAATATCCTGATATTTCACGATCAGATATCCGGATATTTCACGACAGAATGCAGTTTCTGCATTTCGTGAAGATATCCTTCCAAGGTTCCATTTTTATCGATTGCAGAAGCCTAAACATGCATTTCTAGGTCTGTTTGACATTACGCAATGTTAGGTTATTATCTTTTAACCATTACATGCATCAATGTTCCATTTTTAAGCATAAAAACTCAAGTTCCAAGGTGGTGATCATGCCACAAGCTAAAAACAGAGGTAGATGATGTTCTTGGAGCTCTCTCAACTGCTCCAAAACTCACACCAACCAAGACCACGAAAATGAGAAGCAAACAAGGCTTTTCCTCACCAAAGGTGGCTCCTTGGACCTCCAAATAAGAAACACAAGGTTCACTCACTCTCCAACCCAAAGTCAGCACCCAACACTCCCTCAAACTGACCTCCTTACACAGAAAAGAAGCCATTTTTCGACTCACAAGGATGATTCTCACTCACACCAAGTGTACAGATGAAGAGAAGTGGAAGAGGAAGCTTCAAAGCTCACCAAATGGAGCACGAGGCAATGGAACAGTGCACACACACAAGCTGACCAGCCTCTCTCAGGTAGGAATGAAGGAGTCTAGGGTTTTGTGCCCATAATAAGAGTATTTCTAACCCACTCACACTTAAACACGCAATATTAACTTTAATTGCTACACTTAGCATTTTAATCCCAAACTTTGAATTCTTAACCTACTCAATTTTACAAGAATTATCATATTTTTCTTATAATTTTCGGAGCACCTTTCCGGTACGCACTTTTCATAGCCAGTATCAGTTTCTGGCACTAGTTCTTAATATTATGACTTGAAACTCATTTTACAAGTCCTACATATTATTCTAGTAATTATCATGCACTTATTATAATTTTTCGGGATACTTTTTGGATACGCATTTATACTGACTAGCAGAACCGGTATCTGAACTTTTCTTCCGAAAAGTGACTTTCAGCATTCTTAATCGCTTAACATAATTATTAAAGCCTCTTAATAATTATTAGGGTCAATTATGGAATCATTTCCTAATTTAACATAATTAATTACTTAATTTCCTTAATTAACGGTGCGGGTTCTTACAAACACCATATATTCATCAAATACTCATTGATTCTCGTCATTCATTTTAACCAAAAGAACACCAAAATTCCTAAATCAAAACCAATATTCAGCCAAAGAAAGTAAGGTTTTATACATCCAACAACTTTTACTTCGCATAAGGATCACGTCCCACATTTCAAGTAAGCAAAAGAGCCCATCCAAGCTCATAGACAACAAGGAGGTCGAGGCCTTGGGAAGAAGAAATCTCACAAATCTCTCGCTCAAATCATGATCCAAGTATATGGTTTTGATTCCAAGGATGTAAGGTTCATTTTGGATGAAGGAAGCTAAACCAAAAAACCACTCAAACTCACGTTATATGCTTGTCTTTCTTTAAGTATGGTGTTCGACCATGGAGAAGATAAAAATAAAGGGATAGCAGTGGAGAAGAAAGAGAGAAAGAGAAAAGAATAGCTTGAAAAAATAAGATGCCTTAATAAAGAAGTTACACAACTTGGTGGAGAAGTTAACTTAGAGAAGAAGTCAAATAGCTTGGTGACCAAGTAATCCAATGGCTTGATGAAGAAGCTATGACTTTGTCAAAGCTTTGTGACCAAGTTAGTAAGGAAGCTTGGAAAAGAAGAAAATACTTGGAGACTTAGTGACCAAGACAACAAAACTTGTTGACCAAGTAAGGAAACTTGTCATCCAAGTAACTTGGTGGAAAAGTAACACTTCGTGGTGACCAAGCAAGGAGAACTTGGCGACCAAGTAAGGCACACAAGCTTCTTAGTTACACTTCTTAACTTTCATTAAAAATCAACTCTATTGGTTGTAATTTAACCCATCTTGACTTGTTTTTCTACATTCTTCTAACCATAGCTAGCTTAATCCAATAGCACATTGAAAGAACAACATGAATCTATATATATATATATAAAGGAGAGTTCAATGTTGGAAACTTCGCTGATGTGTCACTCCCTGCTTAATCCTGAAAATTGTGTTCACACTACATGGCATATAAAAACTTTCCTTCTTTGGTAAATTGGAAAAAGAATTTCTTTTAAAAATCGATTTATTTTTAAATCGAAAAATAAATGACCATTTGTGGTGGCAAACAAGGCATTGAATGTCCCACTACCCATCACATTGGAATTGGTCAGCTGATTTAATTGCTTTTCACATTAGAATTTTGAAATTCAAATTTTGAAATGGAATGACTCAGCTGTTTTAATTGCTCATCTGATCGAAAATTTTGAAATGGAATGACTCAGCTATTTTAATTGCTTTTTACATTGGAATTGCTCGTCTAATCTAAAATTCGAATTTTGAAATGGTTTCAAATTTTGAATTTAAAATATGGATGGTGGGAAAAGATTTGCATAGTTTTGGGTGGCATTCATTTTGTATAAATAGAGAAGTTGTGTTTCTTATTTTTTGTTAGCTTGCCTACGATTTCTTTCTTCATTTCTGTTTGTAGGGGTTGTTGTGTTGGTATTATTTTTTGTTTTCTTTGGCTTTCTCCGATTCGTTTCATATTTTCATGGAAGGTCCTTCTTCTGCAAACGTGCCAGGATTGAGGAAAATGTTTGTTGATCTTTGCAATGCTATCTTCTTATAAACAAGACGTAAATAATATTTACGATTCGTTTTCTTTTTTTATACTAATTATCTTTTTTTCATTTTGTAGGGCGAAAGATTTCATCGTATTTCATTCTGTGTGGTTCTTGCCTACGTTTTTTTCCTTCGTTCGTATGTGTAGTGTAGGAACCCGCACCGTTAATTAAGGAAATTAATTAATTATATATGAGAATTAGGAAATAATTCCATAATTGACCCTAATAATTATTATGAGGCTAAAATAAGTATGATAAGCGATTAAGAATGCTGAAAGTCGCTTTTCGGAAGAAAAGTGCAGATACCGGTTCTGTTAGTCGGTATAAATGCGTACTGAAAAAGTATCCCGGAAAATTATAATAAGTGCATGATAATTCCTAGAATAATATATAGGACTTGTAAAACGAGTTTCAAGTTAAAATAATGAGAACTGGTGCCAGAAACTGATACTGGCTATGAAAAGCACGTACCGGAAAGGTGCTCCGAAAAATATACGAAAAATATGATAATTCTTGTAAAATTGAGTAGATTAAGAATCCTGAGTTTGGGATTAAAATGCTAAGCGTAGCAATTAAAGTTAATACTGTGTGTTATGACTTAAACCGCTTATATATAGTGCTTGGCACTAAACCCTAGGCCATGCTACGTGAGTTTTCCTCTAAACCTTAAGCCTCCTTGCTGACTTGGTGCTTTCTTGACTTGTCTTCACCATTTCTTCATGAGAAACCACCAAATAATCATCTTTTCTCTTGATTCTTCCTTGAAATCACCTTGTGGTTGTGTTGGGTTGGGTGAGACGTTTGGTTTCTGAGATGGTGGGCTACTCTTGGGTGTTTCTTGGGCTGTCTTCTCTGGTTGTGGGGTTTAGAGCCTTGTTCTTTGGTTGTGTGGCCTCAAGAAGCCACCTTTGGAGAGAAAAAGCCAAGCCTTGCTTGGTATTTTCGTTTTCTATCAAAGTCAGAACCTTGAGGAGCTGGTTGTGAGTTCCAAGAGCAACATTTGGTTCAGTTTTAAGCTTTGGGTAAGTGACTCAACCTTGATGATGCGTTTTTGTGCTCTAAAGATGAAGTCTTGGTCTGTTAATGGGTTAAACAAGTAACTAACCTTAACATGAACTTAAAAATGTATAAAGATGCATGCTTGGACATTACATTGGGTTAAAAACCCAACCTTTGGTTTGGATTTTCGCGAAATGCAGAATCTGGGTTTTGTCGCAAAATATTTGGATATTTTTTTGTGAATATCCGGATATTGATATCCGGATATGGGAATCTGAATATCTGGATATGGATATCCGGATATTGGAAGAGAGATATTCGGATATTGATATCCGGATATGCCCCCGACGGATATCAGGATATTCTGGGATTTCGAAGAACAGTAGCTGCATTGTTCATACAGTAGGATATTGGGGGTTTGTGGACCCTAGATTGATGAAGTTGAACTTCTATTTTAATTGAACTAAGTCAGAATCAAGTGATTAAGAGCTTGTGGCTTTGTGTGAGCCTTAAGACGTAAAACGTAAAAGGAAATGCGTTGTCTTTATATTGTATGCTTGTAGAGTTGTATATTGATATAATTATTGGTCCAAACAGTTTCTGATTGTACTGTTTGTGGACGTTGAGCTGTGAGGACTCTTGGCTGGGATAACTAGCTTGCAAGGTAAGCTTTCGTGTCCTCGGTTTAGCCATGTTGTGGTTCCACCATGTCCCATGGGGATGTGGTTATATGCATGCTGTGTTACATGCTTTTGATGTTTTGGAAATGCTATTGAGTTGTTATATGCTAGTGCCTTTATGATATGCATGTGGTGTTCCACCTATACGGTAAGCCTGAGTATGTAGTACATACAATATGGTGAGGCTGTGGGTGAGGTGCAAGCGGTGTTCCTTAGACTATCTGTAGGTAATAGACGTATTCCTGCATTTCTCTGGCCAGTAGAATAGTTTAAACACACATGGTATGAATATATGTTGCACTGCATAGTTATGGAACTTATATAGGAAATTACTGCTTTTGAACTTATATTGCACATGTAAGTGAGCTTGGGGTGGAAGATCCTTGAGGACCCCTTGTCTTACTGAGATTTCTGGTTTAGAGATCTCACCCCACGTTTGGGGAATGCTTATTTCAGGTTCAGGTAATGCGGGGGTTGAGACCTCTAGTGGCAAGAGGCCAGAGCTTAGCTGATAGATGTTACATGTTTATGTTGCTTATGCTGATATGCTGTTATGATTGGATGTTGGATCCTATTTACTGTCTTATGCTTTTAGTTTCAGTTTATGGATTTCTTTGTTGAGACTCTGTTGGTTATGCTGTTGATTTGGTGAGCATGGGGGTTGTCCATGCCATATAGACTTGATTATGTCTTGTTTTATGTTGGAGTTGTATTAATGTATCAGGATTATTGTCCGGATTACGTGTTGTAATGCCGTGACTTAGATACTCACTTTATATCTTGAGGTATTTCAGTTAGATGTCTATTTGCATTTACATACAGGCGATGTATTTTATGAAATTGATTAAGTAATCAATTTGGCTAAGTATAATGACGTCATAATTGAAAAGAAAAAGATATTTCGCAATTTTTAATTAAGCGCAGCTTAATACAATGATATGTTAACAAACCGGGTATAGACGGGGTGTTACATGTAGCGGATGTTGTATGATTATTATTTTTGTTTACCTTATAAACAAGTTGCTATGAATTCGTGTTCTGTTTTTTGTATACTAATTCTCTTTTTTTCGTTTTGTAGGGCGGAAGGTTTCGTCGTATTTCATGTTGTGTGATTCTTGCCTACTTTTTTTTCTTCGTTCATATGTGTAGCTAATTATATTATTATTATTTTTGTTTACTTTATAAACAAGTTGCTATGAATTAGTTTTCATTTTTTGTATACTAATTCTCTTTTTTTTTTTTTGTAGGGCAGAAGGTTTCGTTGTATTTCCTGTTGTGTGGTTCTTGCCTACATTTTTTTTCTTCGTTCATATGTGTAGCTAATGTTATATTATTATTATTATTGTTTACTTTACAAGGAAGTTGCTATGAATTAGTTTTCATTTTTTGTATACTAATTCTCTTTTTTTCGTTTTCCAGGGCTGAAGGTTTCATACTACTGTGATTAGTTATTTACGTAGTAAACGCCCTCAATGCTGCGTAGTGCTTTCCTGCGTTTTTTTTGCTACCAGATACAAAAATTGAATGGTAATCAATGGAATAAAATGTCAACGGGTGAAGAGTTTAAAATTTATCTGCATCGAGGGTCCTTCTTCTGCAAACGTGTCAGGATGGAAGAAAGGGTTTGTCGATCTTTGCAATACTACTGCAAAAGTTGCAAGGATTTTTTAAGGCTTCCTGGGGATATTTTTTTGTATTCTGCGAGTTGTGGATATATTTTCTTCGTGCTTGATAATTTAAGAATGTTTGTGCTGACGATTTGGGATTATTATTTTTTGCTGTTGTTGAACTATATTTAGAAATTAATCGTTGAATCTGTTCTTTAATATTTTTAATTTGTGTGATGTTATGCTGCATCTGTGTGGTGTTCAGTTATGGTGCATGATGTTTGAATTTGTTATAATCTAAATATTGGAATTTGTTGATGTTGTTGTAAAGCCATTTTTTGGAAGGAATAAATGATGCTTTGGAATAAGTTGCATAATTTTATGGACAATGGCTGTGTTATAATTAAACATTGGGAGGGAACATTTTTTTGATGCTTAACAATCATGTATTAGGCATTTTCGTTGAGGTTTAATTAATATAAATATAAAGGCTGCACTTAAACGATGTAAAAAAAGATAAAATTTCAATCGATGTCCAGTATATAACGCTCCGCGTTTCAGTTGTTTATTCGTGATTTCAATATCAGAAGAAGTTAAAAGTTTTCAAGCTTTTTCGATTTTTGTTGAAACTGAAAACATAAATGATTTTTATTAAAATACAATTATTATGAATCTTGGGATTGTGTTGCATGAACAGAATCACAACTTTTTGCATTGGAAACGTCAAGCCTAATAAATATCATTTAATTTTTATAAAAGGCCAACATCAACATCCATAAGAATATTAAAAGACTGATTGATTACAAAAAATAAGACTGATTAAAGAATCGAATTTTTTTTGACAATCACCAACTTTAAGTAATAATAAAAGGAATGGTAGCTTAAAATTCTCTATAAATGTCATAAATCATACCGTGAAAGGAATTTTAAAAGACTGGTTAAAGAATCAGACATAACAACACACCATTAACTACCATTTATTAATCAATCAATTTCTCACCAAAACACAATTAAAATTTAAAAGAGAAAATTATAGATTAAACAAAAAAATGTTTAAAATTATAAAAATTTAAATATAATTGATACAAAATAATTTAAATTTGGAAATTAAATGAAAAAAATAAGAAATGACATATTTATACTTTAAAAGAAAATAAATTAAAAATTTAACTTAAAAAATAATTCAAAAAAAAAAATTTCGTATGAGTATTTTTTTTAAAAAAAGTAATATAAACGTTTTTAATTTATATGTATAACCAATTTTAAAAATATAAAATTTTAAATTAAAAGAGAAAAAACTTACTTTAAAAAAAATATGTATAATTAATATAAAAGAATTTAAATTTTAAATTTTAATAAAAATTAAAAATTTACATGTATGATTCTGTAAAAAATAAATTATTAAAATTTAATCACTATAAAAATGAATGATCATCCAGCTCTTGCATCGCAAAAAGATATTTGTCATTAAATATTTGTACTTGATATTTATGGTGATTTAAACCACGCAAAATGGGAAAAAAAATAACAGTGAAGTGTAAAAATATTCAAACATAAAAAAATAAAAAATAAAAATAATTAAAGCCAACATGGCAACACTTTAATTTGATCATAGCTGATTTGACATTTGCTTGATGAAAAAGAAGGCCACCTTGAATTGAAACTTCTATAAATAATCATGGGATAATTTCTCTACTTTTAAAAATTTCCCTCTATTAGCACATATAAATATGGGTACACTTTTTCTACAGTCAATGTAAATAACTTATCTACAGTGAGTCCAAAACAACGTCGTTTTGAGGCAAAAATCAAGGTATTTTTGTAATTGTAATTTATTTTAGGGTTATAATAGTCTTTTCATTATAATTTTTTAATTTTTGAACTCAAAACGACGTCGTTTTGGGAGCGAATGTAGATAACTTATCTACATTCGCTTTAGACACATTAAGGGCATGTTTGGTGCATATTATAGGATAAGGCCTGATAGTATAAGACCAGATAATATAAGGTCTGATTGTATAAATTCACATTGAATTTTAATACTATCCAGCGTTTGGCACGGTATTGTATAAAATAATATATTGTATAAGATAATATCATCTAGTATTTGATAATGCACTGTATAATACTATATATGATAAAAATAATTTTTTTTAATAAAAATATCCTTTAATAAAGAATTTATATAATTCTTCAAAAAATGTCATATGATATTAGATTTTATAAAAATTAATTGATCAATGTGTCCAAAATATAAATTAATTTTTATAAAAATAAAAAGGTTCAATTTTTAAGAATTAATATATTGAAAAATTAATTTTTATTTTAATAGATTAATATTAAAATAGTATATTAACTTTTGAGAATTACATTGGTTAACAGTGTTAATACACCAATCTCTTATCAGACCTTATCCATCACCCTTAGGCTGGATTAAGTTATACATCGTTTTGATGTATTAAGGGATTATGCTGTATAAGCTTATACTATACGATGGTCACACCAAACAACTGAAAATCTCATAACGTATAGTATAAGCTTATACTATCATGCCTTATACGTTACTCCAAACAGGCCCTAAAGCCTATAAATATTTAGACTAAAAATTTATAAAATGCATAATTTACTTAAAAACTATTTAGATTCTCATAAAATATAATGATATCAGTGATAAATCATAGATTTGTTGAAGTATACCGTTTTCATGATCAACTTGCATTAGTAACTCTCACTATTTTCTCAATCGTAAATTGAAAGGCCATCTTTTAATTTTCCTACAAAATAAAAATAAAAGATAATGTAATAATTCCGTGAAGATTACGATACCATTATTTCTATGGAAAATATAATCTATTTATTATAAGCACACGCACTAAACAACGCATGGAAGGAAGTATGTGTATTGTAATAATTGCATCCTTTTACAATGATCCACGCATAGCCTAGGAAATGATGTTAATTAGAGGTGAAACTGGGCCGGGCCGGCCTACAGGGGCCTACGGCTCGGCCTACGTCAAGACAGACCTGACCTAGTATATTTCGTAAAATAGGCCAGATTTGGGCCTTGAAAAAGCTTGTTTAATAAAAAGGCCGTAGGCCCACTTTCACAAGGCCTGGCCTATAAGCCTACAGGTCGGCCTATATTGTACTATTTATTTTAAATAAAATAAAATAGAGTAAGTATGCCTTGAATAAAAAATAACAGATATAAATTTAATCAATTACAATTATTTATAACTTAATTATATTCGATTATATTTTAATAGAAATCTGACTTTATTTCTTATATAGGAGGAACCAACATCTCAACATGTTAGATTGTGTATATGAATATATTAAAAGGTTTTTGGGAGAGGTTATACTTACTACAAGCATCAAGATGTGTTTGTTGGATTCATGTAGTTAGTTTAATTTACATAGTATGGATTTGTTTGTTGGATCTGATGAAATATATGTTATTTAGTTTGAGCATTTTTGCTTTTAAAAATGACTTAAGTGCAGATTGTATGAGTTTTGTTATGACTCGTGATTCTGTTTGGACGTTGAAATTATGATTTTTTGTTTAGCAACAGAATTTGAGTATTTTGTAAAGTTGATTCATGGTTCTGCTTGGAGGTTAAAAATTAACACACTAACGGGCTAGGCCAGGCCATTTGTTTTTTTATAAACGGGCCAAACCAGACTAACAGTTAGACTCGTACTAAGCTTGGGCCAGGCCAAATTGAAATTTTTTGACGTAGGCTTGGGCTTTTTTGGGTAAAGCTTGGCCCAACCCAGCCCACTTTCACCCCTAATGTTAATGAATGAATGAAGATAGCAATGAAAAGATAAAAATTAATATAAAATTAGAAATAGGGGATTATTGTGCAAAAGCCGAAGAGATAATTCAAAATATTTCGCTCAAAATTTGAAGAGGATACAAAAAATAAAAAAGCGAAAGAGAAATTGGCTAAGACCAAATGTATACGTATATAGCCTAACTTGACTTATTAATAATAATATTTATCATATTAATTAATAGAATATATATATATATATATATATATATATATATATATATATATATATATAGAGAAAGATAGATAGATATATGCACACTGTAAGAACCCGCACCGTTAATTAAGGTATTTAATTAATAAATTACGAGAAAATAGAAAATGATTCCATAATTGACCCTAATAATTATTTATGAGGCTTAATAATCGTAATAAGTGATTAGAATGCTGAAAGTCGCTTTTCGGAAGAAAAGTGCAGATACCGGTTTTGCTAGTCGGTATAAATGCGTGCCGAAAGAGTATCCCGGAAAATTAATGTAAGTGCATGATAATTACTAGAATAATATGTAGGACTTGTAAAACGAGTTTCAAGTCCAGATAATGAGAAATGGTGCTGGAAACCGGTACTGGCTTGGAAAAGCGCGTACCGGAAAAGTGCTCAGAAAATTATAAGAAAAATATGATAAATCTTAGAAATTATGTAGTTTCATAATCCAAAGTTTGGGATTAAAATGCTAAGCGTAGCAATTAAAGTTAATACTGTGTGTTTTATGGCTAAGTGGCTATATATATGCATTTTAGCACATAACCCTAGGCATACCAGAATTCCTACGTGAGGCACTTGGTGGGCTGAGGGTGGTTTACTGTTCCATTGCCTCCTTTCACCATTTTTGAACTCAAGTTGTCACCTTTACTTGATTTCTTCCCTCTTTGAGCTTGTACACACTTAAGAACATGCATGGTGAGGAAGTGTGAGGGTGTATTCTGAGTTTCCATCCTCTGTGTGTGGGTGAGAGTGCTGGTTTTGGGTGGTGTGGTTGCTGAAAGCCATAGTTATGGCATTTTGGAGGTCCAAGTGGTGACCTTTGGTGAGAAGAACCAACCCTTGTGAAGCCATTTTCGTGCATCTTTCTTGAGTAAGACTTGAGGGGCTGTGTTGAGCTCCAAGAGCATCTCCTTCTCTGTTTTAAGCCTTTGGTATGTATACCAACCTTTGATCTTGAGTTTAATGCTTAAAAAATGAAAGCTTGATGCATGTTAAGGTCAAAAGATGATAACTTGTTGTGGGGTAATGTTGAACACACCTAGAAATGCATGTTTAGGTGTTTAAAATCGGTAAAAACCCAATCTTGGAAGGATATCTTCACGAAAATGCAGAAACTGCATTCTGTCGTGAAATATCCGGATATCGGCCCGTGGAATATCCGGATATGGGATATCCGGATATGATATCCGGATATGTGTATTCGGATATGGGGTGTTTAGCCATGTTGTGGTTCCACTATGTCCCATGGGGGTATGGTTTATGCATGCTATGTACATGCTTTTGGATATTTGATATGTTGATTGAACTTCACATGTAATGGCTTTTAATATGCATGTGTTGTTTCATCTTGACGGGAAGCCTGAGTATGTAGAGCCATACAAGATTGGGGAATGCTTATTTCAGGATCAGGTAGTATGGGTCCTGATGCCTCAGGCGGCAGGAGGCCGGAGCTTAGCTGATTATGTTTTACTGCTTTATGTTAGCATGACTGGATTTGGATGCTGTTTATGTTTTCCGCTATTTATGATATGTTGTTGTTGAGACTGATGTTGAGCATGTTGCCTTATTTGAGTGAGCATGGGGATTGTCCATGACACTTTATGTTAGTGCTTTTGATTTGGAGTTGTATAAACTATTAGATGGTCCGGTCTACGTTGTTGTAGTTCCGTGACTAGAGCCACACTTTTATTATCTATGTTATGAGATATTTCAGTTAGCTGTTTATTTGCAATTGCATACAGGCGATGTTTTATTAATTGATTATTAAGCAAGCTGGTAATGTTAATGGCATCATAATTGAAAAGAAAAAGTAATTCCGCATTTTTAATTAAGTGCAGCTTAATACGATATTATGATAACATTGCCGGATATATACGGGGTGTTACATTTATGGTATCAGAGCAATGGTTCGAGGGAAAAGCCTGTATGTATTGCAATTGCTAGGTTGTTTGGTTGTGTCTGTCTTTGTGTTTACTCCGTCGAATTTTATTATGATGATGTATATGTGATCACATTGTGTGGGCCTGATCAACTCATAATTTGTGTAACTTGTGCAGAGTCATGGTAAGGTCCGGGAGAACACGAGAGACTTCTGAGGATCAATCCGATCCTATCCCGACTGCATTGGCTGAGATGCAGGCGGCTAGGTTAGCCGATCAGGAGGCCGTTAGAGTGGCCAATGCGGCAATGATGGAAGCTGTTCGCGAGGCGAACCGGATAGCCACAACTGAGGTTCATGAAGCGAACCAGAGGACCACTGAGGAAGTCCTCGAGGAAAAATAGGATGGCGAACGTGACGATGATGCGAGTCATGTTGGAGGAGATGAGGGCTGGTCCTGCTGTAGGCCATGCTCCACCACCACCGCCACCGCCTCCACCTAGTGTTCAGGAGGAGAGCCATAGTCACATCGGCAGTGCTACTCATGCCGCAGAGACGGGGGAGCCCCTTGTGGGGATTGCTGAGGATCGTGATGTGATTGATCGCCGGCTGAATGCTTTCAGGAAGTATAAGCCGCCTGTGTTTGAGGGGTCTTTGGATCCTATTGCTGCTGCGAGATGGCTAGAGTCGCTGGACAAGATCTTCCGGGTTATGCAGTGTACAGACCCACAGAAGCTGATGTTCTCGACCTACATGCTGGAAAGCGATGCCCATGAGTGGTGGACGCACACCTCTCATGCTTTCGAGAGGAAGGGTCGTGTCATGACGTGACCATTCTTTGAGGAGTGCTTTCTGGGCCAATACTTTCCCTATGATGCGCAGGAGAGGAAGCAGGGAGAGTTTGATCGTTTGGTGCAGGGCTCGATGTCTGTTGATGAGTACCTGGCTAAATTTAATGAGCTAGTGAAGTTTGCACACTTCCGGATGGTTCCTCCTACTCCGTTATTTCTGGCAGCTAAGTTCCGCAGGGGACTTAGTGAGGTGATTGCTGAGCATCTTGCTGGTGCTGCTTCGAGGGACTTTGGTACACTGGTTCAGCAGTGTAAGGACATCGAGGATGTTTGCGTGGCAAGCAAGGCCAAGAGGGCCAAGGTTGAGGAGAGCAAGGGAACAGGTGGTTCCACTCCTGCTCCTACTTCTTGGAAGGACAGGAGGTTTGCTGATAAGGGCAAGGGAAAGCAGTTAGCGACTAGGCAGGCGCCTGGTCAGTTCAAGAGAGTTGTTTCACATCAGGGGAGTTCTGCTAGGCCTCCTACCACTCCGAGATGTTCGGGATGTGGGAAGGAGCATGTGGGACGCTGTGCTACGGGGCAGTTGCTGTGCTTTAAGTGTGGCAAGGAGGGCCACTTCTCTAGAGATTGTCCGTCTTCGACGGCGAGAGCTGCAGCTGTTCAGGCAGTTCCTTTACAGATGGTTCTGATGGCATCTTCTTCGGCACCTGCAGTGCCACCTTCTGTTGGGAGAGTGTATACACTAGATAGGCAGCTGTCGGACCGCGCTCCGAACCTTGTCAGAGGTACTGTGTCTATTGGTGATTCTTTTGTGGATGCTATCTTTGATTCCGGGGCTACTCATTCGTTTGTTGCTACCCCGATTGCTTTGGGGCTTGAGTTGCCCAGTGCTGTGCTTTCTCCACCGTTGCGGGTGACTACCGCCACCGGAGAGATTTGTGATTCTACCACTGTACATCGCGATGTAGCGTTTCAGTGGGATGGCCGTGAGTTCTCGGTAGATCTGATAGGGTTGCCGATGGCCAACCTTGAGATTATTCTGGGCATGGATTGGTTGTCTAGAAACTGTGCATTGATTGATTGTTGTGCAAAGCGCGTGGTGATGTCTCCGTGTGATTCCACAGCTAGTTCCTCGCCATACATTTCACTGCTGCAGGCCAAGAGAGCGCTGCGAGCAGGGGCATTGGGTTATGTCATGGTGGGTGGTTTGGTGAGTGGGACACAGGAGGATATCACTGGCATTCCTGTGGTGGGGGAGTTCCTTGAGGTGTTTCCTGAGGAGATTCCTGAGTTTCCGCCATAGCGGGAGATAGAGTTCTCCATTGACTTGTTGCCCGGTGTGGGGCCGATTTCTTTAGCTCCTTATCGGATGTCGCCACCAG
This sequence comes from Gastrolobium bilobum, assembly GCF_033153095.1. NCBI lineage: Eukaryota > Viridiplantae > Streptophyta > Magnoliopsida > Fabales > Fabaceae > Gastrolobium > Gastrolobium bilobum. The sequence goes on along the minus strand of NW_026898030.1, from coordinate 21,043 downwards.
AGTTGGCTGAGCTGAAGAAGCATATTGAGGATCTTTCGGCGAAAGATTTCATTAAACCGAGTGTATCTCCTTGGGGAGCACCGGTCATCTTCGTGAAGAAGAAGGACGGGACAATGCGATTGTGCACCGACTACAGGCAGTTGAACAAGGTGACAATCTAGAACAAGTATCCCCTTCCTCGGATTGATGATCTATTGGATCAGCTCAGGGGTGCTTGTGTGTATTCCAAGATTGATCTCCGGTTCGGATACCATCAGATTCGGGTGAAGCCGGAGGATGTCCCGAAGACCGCGTTTCGTTCGAGATACGGTCATTTTGAGTATTTGGTGATTCCGTTTGGACTCACAAATGCGCCGGCAGTGTTCATGGATTACATGAACAGGATTTTCCAGCCCTATCTGGATCAGTTTGTGATTGTCTTCATTGATGATATTCTGATATACTTCAAGACTGAGGAGGAGCATGTGGAGCATCTGAGGATAGTTCTGCAAGTGCTGAAGGAGAAAAAGCTTTATGCTAAATCTTCCAAGTGTGAGTTTTGGCTCAAATCAGTCAAGTTTCTGGGGCATGTGATTTCAGCAGATGGAGTTGCAGTGGATCCCAACAAGATTGAAGCCGTGTTGGATTGGGAGAGACCCAAGACAGCTACGGAGGTGAGGAGCTTCTTAGGTTTGGCAGGTTACTATCGGAGGTTCATCAAGGGTTTTTCCACGATGGTTCTCCCTTTGACTCGCCTTACCCGAAAGGAGACGCCATTTGTGTGGACTCACGAGTGTGAGGCGTGCTTCCAGGAGTTGAAGGAGAGATTGACTTCTTCACCAGTGTTGACCCTTCCTGATCCTGAGGAGCAGTTTGAGCTTTACTGTGATGCTTCTGGAAAGGGGCTGGGCTGTGTGCTGATGCAGTCTGGTAGAGATGTTGCTTTTGCTTCGAGGCAGTTGAAGCCTCATGAGGAGAACTACTCGACTCATGATTTGGAGTTGGCTGCGATTGTGTTTGCTTTCAAGATTTGGAGGCATTATCTTTTTGGTTTGAGGTTTGTTGTGTTCAGTGACCACAAGAGTTTGAAGTACCTGTTCGACCAGAAGGAGTTGAACATGAGGCAGAAGAGATGGATGAAGTTCATAAAGGACTACGACTTTGAGCTTAGGTATCATCCTGGCAAGGCCAATGTGGTAGCCGATGCTTTGAGTCGGAAATCCAGTAGTTCATCCAGTTTGTTACTTGGTAACTTCGACGTGGTTGAGAAGTTCCGCCACTTGGCAGTGACCGCTCCGTGTGCGAGCGTACTTCTCGGGTTGGAAGCATCAGATGTCGTCAACGAGCTGTTAGAAAAGATTAAAGAGGCACAAGTTCAGAGAGAGTGCCTGGATTATGTGAAGAACCAAGACGGTGTGTCTTGGAATGATGATGGATTGCTTCTGTTCCAGCAGAGGATTGTGGTTCCTCGAGGTCCGTTGACAGAAGAGATTATGGCAGAAGGCCATAAGGGTCAATTTTCTATCCACCCTGGTGCTACTAAGATGTATCAAGACTTGAAGAAGAACCTCTGGTGGCTGGGCATGAAGAAAGATGTTACTATCTTTGTGTCCAAGTATTTGGTTTGCCAGAAGGTGAAGATTGAACACCAGAAGCCGTCTGGTAAACTTCAACCTCTTGAGATTCCGGAGTGGAAATGGGAGAGCATTTCCATGGATTTCGTTGTGGGTTTGCCGAAGACTCAGGTTGGCTGTGACTCGATATGGGTCATTGTGGACAGACTGACGAAGTCTGCCCATTTTCTTCTAGTGAAGGTGAGCTTCACTACAGAGCAGTTGGCCAGATTGTATGTTCGCGAGATTGTGAGGCTTCACGGGGTGCCCGTGAGTATCATCAGTGATAGGGACCCGAAGTTCACATCTCGGTTCTGGGAGGCGCTGTAGGGAGCTTTTGGTACGCAATTGAGATTGAGTACCGCCTATCACCCTCAGACTGATGGACAGACTGAGCGGACTATCCATACCTTGGAGGACATGTTGCGGTCTTGCACGTTGGAGCAGGGCTCGGCATGGGATAGGTACCTTCCATTGGTGGAGTTTTCGTATAACAACAGTTTCCATGCTAGCCTGGGCATGGCACCCTACGAGGCGCTCTACGGTAGGAGGTGTCGTACACCTACGTGCTGGTCGAAGGTTGGGGATCGTGAGTTGTTTGGCTTGGATTTTGTCCAAGATACCACCCTGCAGATCCAGATGATCAGGGAAAAGCTGAAGCAGGCGCAGAATCGTCAGAAGAGCTACTACGATGTCAAGCATCGTCCACTGGAGTTCAGTGAGGGTGAGCACGTGTTTGTGAGACTTTCACCTGTCACCGGTGTTGGACGGGCACTCGGAGTGAGGAAGCTGAGCCCGCGGTTTATTGGGCCATACCAGATTCTTGGTAGAGTAGGACCTGTTGCCTACCGGCTTGCCTTGCCTCCGAACCTGGCCAACATCCACGACGTGTTTCACGTGTCTCAGCTTCGGAGGTACATAGCAGATCCTTCGCACGTGGTGCAACCGGATGATGTGGAAGTTTGGGAGAACTTAAAGACTCCCGTAGGACCACTAAAGATTCTCGATCGTGGCGAGAAGCAGCTGAGGAGCAAGATCATTCCGATGGTCAAGGTGCAGTGGACCGGAAGGACTCCTGAGGAGTGTACTTGGGAGCGAGAGGACGAGCTTCTCCAGCAGTACCCCGAGTTTCGACCAGGTATGTTTCTGATTTTGAGGTCAAAATCCTAAAAAGGTGGGGTGAATGTAAGAACCCGCACCGTTAATTAAGGTATTTAATTAATAAATTACGAGAAAATAGGAAATGATTCCATAATTGACCCTAATAATTATTTATGAGGCTTAATAATCGTAATAAGTGATTAGAATGCTGAAAGTCGTTTTTCGGAAGAAAAGTGCAGATACCGGTTCTGCTAGTCGGTATAAATGCGTGCCGAAAGAGTATCCCGGAAAATTAATGTAAGTGAATGATAATTACTAGAATAATATGTAGGACTTGCAAAACGAGTTTCAAGTCCAGATAATGAGAACTGGTGCTGGAAACCGGTACTGGCTTGGAAAAGCGCGTACCGGAAAAGTGCTCAGAAAATTATAAGAAAAATATGATAAATCTTGGAAATTATGTAGTTTCATAATCCAAAGTTTGGGATTAAAATGCTAAGCGTAGCAATTAAAGTTAATACTGTGTGTTTTATGGCTAAGTGGCTATATATATGCATTTTAGCACATAACCCTAGGCATACCAGAATTCCTACGTGAGGCACTTGGTGGGCTGAGGGTGGTTTACTGTTCCATTGCCTCCTTTCACCATTTTTGAACTCAAGTTGTCACCTTTACTTGATTTCTTCCCTCTTTGAGCTTGTATACACTTAAGAACATGCATGGTGAGGAAGTGTGAGGGTGTATTCTGAGTTTCCATCCTCTGTGTGTGGGTGAGAGTACTGGTTTTGGGTGGTGTGGTTGCTGAAAGCCATAGTCATGGCATTTTGGAGGTCCAAGTGGTGACCTTTGGTGAGAAGGACCAACCCTTGTGAAGCCATTTTCGTGCATCTTTCTTGAGTAAGACTTGAGGGGCTGTGTTGAGCTCCAAGAGCATCTCCTTCTCTGTTTTAAGCCTTTGGTATGTATACCAACCTTTGATATTGAGTTTAATGCTTAAAAAATGAAAGCTTGATGCATGTTAAGTTCAAAAGATGATAACTTGTTGTGGGGTAATGTTGAACACACCTAGAAATGCATGTTTAGGTGTTTAAAATCGGTAAAAACCCAACCTTGGAAGGATATCTTCACGAAAATGCAGAAACTGCATTCTGTCGTGAAATATCCGGATATCGTCCCGTGGAATATCCGGATATGGGATATCCGGATATGATATCCGGATATGTGTATTCAAATATGGGTTTTTGGGATATCTGGATACTAGATATCCGGATATGGGATTCCGGATATCCGGATATTGCATATCCGGATATGTCCAGTGAGATATACGGATATTGCATATCCGGATATGGTCCCGAGGAATATTCGGATATTCTGGGATTTCGCAGAACAGTAGCTGTGTTGTGCATACAGTAGGCTATTGGGGGTTTGTAGACCCTAGATTGATGAAGTCGAACTTCTGTTTTCAATGGACTAAGCCAGAATCATGAGATTAAGGGCTTGTGGCTTTGTTAGAAGCTTTAAGACTTGAAAACATAATGAAAAGGCGTTGTCTTAATATTGTATGCTTGTGGTGCATGTTGTTGATGTATTGTTGGTCCATAACAGATTGTGAATCTGCTGTGTTTGGACTTTGAGCTGTGGACTCTTGGCTTTTGGAGTTAGCTTGCAAGGTAAGCTTTCGTGTCCTCGGTTTAGCCATGTTGTGGTTCAACCATGTCCCATGGGGGTATGGTTTATGCATGCTGTGTACATGCTTTTGGATATTTGATATGTTGATTGAACTTTACATGTAATGGCTTTTAATATGCATGTGTTGTTTCATCTTGACGGGAAGCCTGAGTATGTAGCGCCATACAAGATGGTGTACCGGGGTGAATGCAAGTGGTACTTGCACGGTGTGTAGGTGATAGACGTATACCTGCACTGTCTCTGGCCAGTAGATTAGTATTGACACACATGACATGATTATCTGCTGCATTGCATTGTTTTTGAAATGATAAATGATAAACTGCTTTTGAACTTATATTGCACATGTAAGTGAGCTTGGGGTGGAAGATCCTTGAGGACTCACTGACTTACTGGGATTTCTAGATTAGAGATCTTACCCCACGTTTGGGGAATGCTTATTTCAGGATCAGGTAGTATGGGTACTGATGCCTCAGGCGGCAGGAGGTCGGAGCTTAGCTGATTATGTTTTACTGCTTTATGTTAGCATGACTGGATTTGGATGCTGTTTATGTTTTCCGCTATTTATGATATGTTGTTGTTGAGACTGATGTTGGGCATGTTGCCTTATTTGAGTGAGCATGGGGATTGTCCATGACACTTTATGTTAGTGCTTTTGATTTGGAGTTGTATAAACTATTAGATGGTCTGGTCTACGTTGTTGTAGTTTCGTGACTAGAGCCACACTTTTATTATCTATGTTATGAGATATTTCAGTTAGCTGTTTATTTGCAATTGCATACAGGCGATGTTTTATTAATTGATTATTAAGCAAGCTGGTAATGTTAATGGCATCATAATTGAAAAGAAAAAGTAATTCCGCATTTTTAATTAAGCGCAGCTTAATACGATATTATGATAACATTGCCGGATATATACGAGGTGTTACACACACACACACTAAGATAGTGTTCTTCCCAAAAGTTATTAGGAGATAGCCGCTATCAAATGAAATAAAAGGGGAAATGCGCATTTACTCTCCATTTCGATTTTCTTCTCATTCCTTGAAAGTTGAAATCATAGAGGAACAAGATTTGTAATGCTAATTCTTCTGTGTATTTCCTCACTCTTTTGAAATTCGAATGAATTGATTTCAAATTTTGGATTTCAATTTTAAATTTCAAATTGTAATGTTGGGAAAGGATTTGGAAATAAAAAAATTAAATAAATAATAAAATCTTTTTAAAATTGAAATAAAAAATCAATAGAAAACTAAGTTAGTCATTTATGGTGGCAGACAACTCATTCAACGTCTCACTTATTTGTACATTCGAATTACTCAGCTCTTTTAAATGCTTTCTACATTGGAATTGCTCACTCTTTTGAAATTCGAATTCTAAATTGATTTCAAATTTTGGATTTCAATTTTAAATTTCAAATTGTAATGGTGGGAAAAGATTTGGAAATAAAAAATTAAATAAATAATAATTTCTTTTAAAAATCGAAATAAAAAATCAATGCAAAATTATGTTAATCATTTATGGTGGCAGACAACTCATTCAATGTCCCACTGATTTGTACATTGTAATTAATCAGCTCTTTTAAATACTTTTTGCATTGGAATTTCTCACTCTTTTAAAATTCGAATTCTGAATTGATTTCAAATTTTGGATTTTAACTCTTCTAAATTTTGAATTTATGTTTAACATTGAATTTTGGATTTGAATTTTTAACTTTGTAATGATAGTAAAACTTTTAGAAAATTTTGTGAGGTAGACAACTCATTTAATGTCCCACTACTTTTCTTTTGTTGTAAATTATGAGTAAAAAGACCTCTACTTTTCTTTTGTTGTATATCCCACTATTTTTTGCATGGATAATTGTTAGCCCTATTAATGCTGCATAAAAAAACAAAAACATTAAAAAAAATTGTAAAATAACAAAATTATTTATATTGTAAAATAAATTCGAAATTTGGAAATAAATTAAATGAAAAAGTATGTGAACTTGATATGTGAAAAAAAAGTTCAGCATTTAATATTTATGCTGTGAAAAAAGATATATATAATAAATTTGAAATTAATAAAAAATTATATATTAAACAATAAAATATTTAAAATTATAAAAATACATTTATAGTCGATAAAAATTATTTAAAATTTCAAATTTAAAAGAAAGAATTAGAAATGTCATAATTTATACTTTACTAAATATACATGTATAACCAATTAAAAAAATATATAAAAAATTGAAATTGAAATTTTTCTTCTACATATATTTTTATAATTCAATTGAAATTTTATTTTTCTTCTTTTATAATTAAATTACTAAATCTGATTTCAATTTTTGTAAATACAAATTTGTGAAATTCCAAAGACTAACGACACTAATCCTTGCAAAAAAAAAACTATTTAAATAATATGCTGACAGTTAGAGTTGAAAAATTGGGCTTGGCCCGGAGGGTCGACTCGCTAATATCTTTTTATAATTCAACTAAAATTTTATCTTTCTTCTTTTATAATTAAATTACTAAATCTGATTTCAATTTTCGTAAATACAAATTTGTGAAATTTCAAAGACTAACGACACTAATCCTTGCAAAAAAAATTATTTATATAAAATGCTGACAGCTAGAGGTGGAAAACTGGGCTCGGCCCGCTAATATATTTTTATAATTCAACTAAAATTTTATACTTCTTCTTTTATAATTAAATTACTAAATCTGATTTCAATTTTTGTAAATATAAATTTGTGAAATTTCAAAGACTAACGACACAAATTCTTGCAAAAATAATAATAATTTATTATTATTTTATAAATCTGATTGTAGTAAATGAAAGTTAATCTCTGAGATAAAATATAAAAACCTAGACGCAACTATAAAAATCTTTTTTTGTGGATAAATATAAAAACCTTTTACATGCTGATAGTTAGATGTGGCAAACTGGACTCGGCCCGGAGGGCCGACCCACAAACACATTTTTATTATTAAATTAAAATTTCATCCTTCTTCTTTTATAATTAAATACCTAAATCTGATTTTTAGTTTTGTAAATACAAATTTGTAAAATTCCAAATACTAACGACACAAATCCTTGCAAATAATAATTATTTATTATTATTTTTTAAATGTGATTACAATAAATGAAAGTCTATCTCAAAGATTAGTGTAGTTGCTTTTATTTTGTTCATATGCATTTGTTGCAATGTAAGCAAAAAATATGACTTATACATGCTTATTTCATTAAGTTGCATTCAAATCCCGTTCAGACAACATTTTTTTTTGGTCCTTAAAAAAATTTAATCCAATCTTTTTTTTTTTTTTGCTGATACTATGACTTTTGGGTGTTAACATATTAGTGTTACTTATTTAATGAGTTTTTGCCTTCTGTATCGTAGGCACAAGGAACGAAAAATCACACAAGAAATGACATATTTAGTAAGAGTTGGACTCATCCCTCCAATGATTGCTAAGAAGTGACACTGAATGAATAGCATTTTTATAGTATAGGTAAAAGCTGATATTTTAAATCCATATTTGCTTGGTGTTATTGTTACATTGATTTTGTTGATGAATGTTATAGTTAGCAATGATTTGTACGCATTTTTTTTTATATCCCTTTCTCATGTTAACATGGTGTATTATAACGTATTATGGTGTATTATGATATAGTTGTATGCAAAATTAATTATTCCTCTGAATAACAGATTTATGTTTGTGGTTGATATTTGCAAAGCTCTGTGTCAATGCTGTAATTTTTTGCACCTGAAATATAGAACAAAATAACAACACAGTTTTTTGTAAATATAAGGTTTGCAGTGCGATTAACCAACCACTGCAGACGACAAAAAGTTTGATCTTTTTTCCCCGTGCATCGCACGGGTAATATACTAGTTTATAAGATTTGAAAGGACAATATGAATTTATAAGATATTAAAAAATCATACGAATTTTTAAGAAACATTGAAAGGTGATTCTTTAAGAAGGATAATCAAATCAAAAATTTATATGCATAAAATTCATTAAACCTTTGTGATACCTTTGCATGTAATTAGTGTGATGGAACATGTTATTCACATTTAAAAAAATTTATTTCATTTTCATCAATATTCTTTAAAAATGTTTATTAAAATTATTATATGAAATTATTTATACTAAATGCAAATGTATTTATCCCAATTTAATAGATCATAGAGTGAAAAACTAACATATGTAATGTGCAATGGGCATTAATTTTTTGCTCATTGTCTTGTCAAACAGCAACTTACGTTCATTACGGTATGAGAATGCTTAACATTGTTTAGTAAATGCTCTTTTAACTCAATGATGAAAGCAAGTTATGCAATAGCAACAACGATTTTTTCCTTGTTATTCAACAAATGAATATTGAAATTTTGTCTCTCATTGTGTGCCTAATATGGTGCATAAAAAGTCTTAAGAAATTTTTATCGGCAATATACTGTTTATTAAACATGTTTATCGTCAACATATTGCCAGTGCTATGATTATATCAAAAAAAATGTAACACATCATTTGAGACGACAAGCACAACCATAAATCACCGGTTAGTTATGTAGAAGAATAACGTAAGAAGGAATGCCAAAACCAGAGAAAATATATGAGAGCCAAGAAAGAACATACCTTGGATTTGAGAAAAAGCTAGGGTAGATTGTGAGACACTGCAATAAAGAAATCTCAGGGTGTTAGGGTGAGATTGTGAAAGAGACATGTTATTTATACTTATCACTAAAAAGTTTCACAAAATTCACACTAATAGAAAATCCATTAAAATCGTTAGATTTTTGAATACCACAAGATTGTTTTTTCTTTATTTAAAATCCTGATTGAATACTACCGAATTTGGACGGACTCTAAAAAAATCTTTTAAAATTCTAATCGAATACCACATGACTTTTTTACAATCCTTTAAAATCCTAATTGAATACCAATGGATTTTTTTGTACAAAAATAATCAATAATTTTTTTTTAAAATCTCAATCCAATATACCCATTAAAAACTATTATTTGATGGGGTAGCATATTGTAACAAATAATTAGTGTTACTACCAATGTTACTATTAATCAATTTCATCGTTAGATTGATTATGTTGATCCAACAGTTATATTTATTTCCATCTTTGTATGGTTATGATTTTCCATTGATAACGTGAAAGAATTAAATATGAGAAATCATAACCATGCAAAGGTGGAAATAAATATAAAATATAAAATATAGGAAATCATAACCATATAAAGATGGAAATAAATATAACCGTTTGATCAACATAATCGACATAACGGTGAAATTGATTGGTAATAACATTATTAGTAACACAAATTGATTGTTACAATATCTTTTCCCTTATTTGATTAGGATTATCTTTTTTATTTGACTAGGATTCCTATGTGATTAGGATTTGATCACACAGACAATGTTATTGGTTATAACTTAAAAATACCTATTTGGGCTTTAGCCCATTCTCTGTCAATAAGCCCATTAGGGCATGATATAAAATATGTTCAACTGCTTTTTAATCAAATTCTAAACCTCCTCATCTCCCTCAAAATTTTCCACCTCCTTAAGATTTCAATCTCAGCTATATAATCTTATGGTCTCAGTTCAAATTTGAGGTGGATTTTTCCTTTCGAAATTTCTGAAAACAAGTAAGTCACACCACTCATTATTATTCTTGTTTGATTTTAATGTTAATTAGGTTTTCTAGTGAATGGGGGGTTCACTCTGGTATGTCGTCCAAAAAAGTGGCATGCCGTATTTCTCTTTGAAAAAGAAAGTAATCATGTTTGTGAATCACATCAATTTTAGAAGCTAAAAAAAGTTTTACTTTTGGGTAGATGATACGACTAAACTCTCGGAGAGAGGAAAAGGAATCGAAAAGACAGAATATTATTCAAGTTCTTTCAGTACAATGCTTCTTGTCCACCTTTTATACAATTTTCCCTAACTAACTCATGTGGCTTAAGCCAACTCACACAATCTCTAACAACCTTTACATCTTAGTTACTATTGATATTCCACAACCTATCATGCTACATAATAGTCATGTAGCCTCACGGACTCCTTCCTTGTACGGTTAGACGTTCTATTCGTATCAACTGCCCCCTGGACAACTTCAACCTTGTCCTCAAGGTTTAAAGAAGGATAGGCCTTGCGTATATTAGTTGCTGTTTCCCAAGTTGAATCTTTCGGAATTGATTGGGACCACTGAACCAAAAATTGTTGTTGTGGACGCCCCCTAGCTGACCTCATCCGTGAAGACAAAATTGCAACCGGTTGCTGTATGGGCCTGTTATCTGTGGTTTGAGGTGGAAGACTTTCACATTGAAACTGAGGTGAAGCACGAAACAGCTTGAGTGCAGAAATATGGAAGGTGGGGTGGATCCTAGAGCCTTCAGGGAGCTTAACTTGGTAAGCTACAGAGCTGATAACCTTCTGCACTGGAAAAGGCCCATAATATCTCTTAGCCAATTTGTGGTTCGAACGTTTCAACACAGAAATCTGGCGGTAAGGTTGGAGCTTCACGAGGACTAGATCACCAACTTCTAGTTTCCGATCTAAACGATGTCTATATGCCTGAAGCTTCATTCGATTTTGTGCCCGTGATAAGTTCAACTTCAAATTTGTCAACAACTCATTACGGTGCTGCAACATGGAATCTAAAGCTTCGAGTTTAACCATCACACGTGGGTAATGAGGGATGTGGGGTGGCAATCTGCCATACAATGCTTGGAATGGTGTCATCTTGATAGAAGAATGGACTGAGGTGTTGTAGTGAAGCTCAGCCCAACACAACAAGAGTGACCAACGTTGATTCTCCTCTGAACAGAATGCTCTCAGATATTGCTCTAAATACCGGTTGGTGACCTCTGATTGCCCATCAGACTGTGGGTGATAAGCTGAAGTAGCACTGAGCTTTGTTCCACTTAACTTGAACAGTTGCTTCCAAAACTGGCTGAGGAAAATGGAATCACGATCCAAAACCAGTGAACGTGGAAAGCCATGAAGATGCACCACCATATTGGAGAAAAGTTGAGCTACTGTCGAAGCTGTATACGCAGCTTGGAGGGGTCCAAAATGGGCAAACTTTGTTAAACGATCAACAACCACTAATATTGCACTGTACCCGTTTGAACAAGGAAGGCCAGTCACAAAGTCCAATGTTAAATCCTCAAACACAGCTTCCGAAATAGGAAGTGGTTGCAAGAGTCCCAATGGAGCTTGTGTAGAAGTCTAATTTGCTGACATACGATGCACTGCTGGACAAATGCCTTGACATCATCTCTCATTTTAGGCCAATGAAAAGTAGCAGACAATCTGCAGAATGTTTTCAAGGTACCAGCATGGCCTCCTAATTTTGTAGAATGAGCCTCTTCAAGTAAGTGGTCCTTTACTTTCGATTGAGAACCCAACAAATATTTACCCTTGTAAAACGGAATACCATCTCTACATAACAAGGATGCATCCACATCATCTCCATTCTGCAGCTTTTGATGGAGCAGTAACAAGTCAGGATCAGAATTATTTTCTGCTCTGATCATAGTGAGCAAATCAAACTCAGGTTCGGACCACAAAGTGCATAAAAAACTAACTTCCTCATGCTGTCTTGACAATGAATCAGCAACAACATTTGAAATTCCTGGTTTATACTCAATTCTGAAACTGTACCCCAATAACTTGATAACAAACTTGTATTGCTCTGGAGTCAACATTGTTTTTTGAAACAATTGCTTGAGGCTTTGGTGATCCGTTCGAATTATAAACTCAGCACCAAGCAAATAATGCCGCCACTTTTTCACAGCTTCGGCTATGGCATAGAGCTTCCGAATATAGGTAGAAGCAGCAGCCATTCTCGGTCCAAGCTTCTTACTATAAAAGGAGATGGGTTTCCCATGTTGAAGTAACACAGCCCCAACACCAGATTTGAGATGATAGATCTCGGATTAATGCACGATTTTTTTGGCATTGAGGTTAATCAATCTGCTCGTGGTACTTTTGTTTGTCAAAAGAAATATGTGCAAAAGATTTTGGAGAAGTTTCACTTGAAGGATTGCAATTCAGTGGCTACACCGATAGAGGTTGGATTAAAGCTTACCAAAGACCTTGATGGAAGAAAAGTGAATAATACTATGTACAAACAAATTGTGGGGAGTCTCATGTACTTAACAGTAACAAGACCAGACATCATGTATGGTGTTAATCTTGTTAGTAGATACATGGAAAATTCCACCGAAAAACACCTTCAAGTTGTAAAGCGTATTTTACGCTATTTAAAAGGGAGTACAACTCTTGGGTTGTTTTATAAAACAGGAGAAAGTTCAGATTTGTTTGGTTTTACTGATAGTTATTATACAGGTAATATTAAGGATGAGAAAAGCACCTCGGGCTATGTATTTATGTTTGGTTCGGCTGCCGTTTCGTGGTCTTCAGAGAAACAACCCATAGTCACTCTTTCAACAACAGAAGCCAAATTTGAGGCTGTCGCATCTGGTGCTTGTCAAGCTTTTTGGTTGAGAAAAATTCTTGGAGAATTTCAACTCAAACAATATGAAGCAACAATGATTTTTTGTGACAATTCAACAATTAATTTTTCAAAGAATTCAATTTTACATGAGAGGAGCAAGCATATAGATGCGAAGTATCATTCCTTGAGGAATCTTACAAAGGATGGTATCGTTGATCTTGTTTCTTGCGAAAGTGAATACCAAGTTGTTGATTTGTTCACCATGCCTCTCAAATCAGGTGTATTTGAGAAGCTCAGGAGCTTACTTGGCATATGTTCCATGGAGAATGCAGTTTAAGACTAGAGGGTGGAAATGTTGAAAAGTATTTATTGTTAGTATTAACTGTGTATGTGTCCATGGTATTGGCTTTGCTTATTTCTTCTTTTGGAGGTTTTAGATGGGTCAGCTTGTCAAGAAAATGGACCATGTAACACCCCGTGTATACCCGGAATATTAACATTACATCGTATTAAGCGGTGCTTAATTAAAAATGCGGAATATTCTTTTTTCTTTTCAATTATGACGTCATTATCAATTACCAACTTGATTACTTAATCAATTTCATAAAATATCGCCTGTATGTAAATTGCAATAAGACATCTACTGAAATACCTCAATATATAGATAAAGTGTGTATCTAAATCACGACATTACATCAAGTAATCCGGACAATATCCTGTACATTAATACAACTCCAAAAGACTCAAGACATAACCAAGACATAATAATACTATGTGTCATGGACAATCCCCATGCTCACCAAATAACATAGTAAACAACAAGTCTCAACATAAAACTCCATAAACATAAACTGAAGCTATAAGCATAAGCAGCATGCACATCCAGCATCCAATCATGGCAGCATAATATAACAGCAATCTAACTCAGCTTTGGCCTCCTGCCGCCTGAGGTCTCAACATTACCTGACCCTGAAATAAGCATTCCCCAAACGTGGGGTGAGATCTCTAAACTAGAAATCTCAGTAAGACAAGGGGTCTTCAAGGATCTTCCACCCCAAGCTCACTTACATGTGCAATATAAGTTCAAAAAGCATTTATATCATTATCAGTTCCAAAACTATGTAGTGCAACATATATCTATGACATGTGTGTAATCACTATCTACTGGCCAGAGAAATGTAGGAATACGTCTATTCCCTACATGTAGTACAAGGAACACCGCTTGCACCTCACCCACAGCCTCACCCTCTTGTATGTTCTACATACTCAGGCTTACCGTATAGGTGGAACACCTCCATGCATATCAACAAGGCACTAACATATAATAGCTCAACAGCATTTCCAAAACATCAAAAGCATGTAACACAGCATGCATATACCATATCCCCATGGGACATGGTGGAACCACAACATGGCTAAACCGAGGACACGAAAGCTTACCTCTAAGCTAGCTATCCAATGCCACAAGCTCAAAGTCCAATCACAGCAGATCACAATCTGATATGGACCAAACATAAATCAATAACATATACCACATGCATACAAACTAAAGACAACGCCTTTTCATTACGTTTTCAAGTCTTAAAGCTTCTAACTAAGCCACAAGCCCTAAATCCCATGATTCTGGCTTAATCCATTAAATACAGAAGTTCAACTTCATCAATCTAGGGTCTACAAACCCCCAATAGCCTACTGTATGCACAACACAGCTACTGTTCTGCGAAATCCCAGAATATCATACTCCTCGGGACCATATCCGGATATGCAATATCCGGATATCTCACTGTACATATCCGGATATTGAATATCCGGATATCCAGAATCCCATATCCGAATATACAATATCCAGATATCCCAAAACCCCATATCCGAATACATATATCCGGATATTCCACGGGCAGATATCCGGATATTTCACGACAGAATGCAGTTTCTGCATTTCCGTGAAGATATCCCTTAAAGGTTCCCTTTTACCGATTTTAAACACCTAATCATGCATTTCTAGGTGTGTTAAGCCTTACCCAACAACAAGTTATCATCTTTTAACCTTAATATGCATCAAGCTTCCATTTTTAAGCCTTAAAACTCAAGTTAAAGGTTGGTGATCATACCACAGCTCAAAAACAGCAAAGGGAGATGCTCTTGGAGCTCAACACAGCTCCTCACAATTCTGACTAAGAAGGTGTACGAAAATGCACAACAAGATGGCTCCTTTCTCCACAAAGATAGACACTTGGAGTTCACAAATGGCAAGACCAAGGCTTCCACTACTCAACCTCCAAACTCAGCCCCCAAGACTGACTCAAACAGTGGCTAAGACTCAGAAAAGACCCTCCTTTCACTCCCACAAGGCTGCTCCCAAGTGTTTACAAGGTGGAAATGTGAAGAGACTCAAGAAAGATCACAACTTGGCTCAAGAATTGGAAGGGAAAGCCAATGGATCAGTAACCAGCAAATGGTCAGCCCCAACTCACGTATAGAAAACTGATCCTAGGGTTTTGTGCCCATAATGGGAGTATTTATAGCCAAAACTCACTTAAGCACGCAGTATTAACTTTAATTGCTACGCTTAGCATTTTAATCCCAAACTTTGGATTATGAAACTAAATAATTTTCTAAGAATTATCATATTTTTCTTATAATTTTCTGAGCAACTTTCCGGTACGCGCTTTTCCAAGTCAGTACCGGTTTCTAGCACCAGTTCTCATTATTTGGACTTGAAAATCGTTTTACAAGTCCTACATATTATTCTAGTAATTATCATGCACTTACATTAATTTTCCGGGATACTTTTTCGGTACACAATTATACCGACTAGCAGAACCGGTATCTGCACTTTTCTTCCGAAAAGCGACTTTCAGCATTCTTCATCACTTATTATGATTATTAAGCCTCATAAATAATTATTAGGGTCAATTATGGAATCATTTCTTATTTTTGCATAATTAATTAATTAAATACCTTAATTAACGGTGCAGGTTCTTACATTCACCCCACTTTTTTAGGATTTTGACCTCAAAATCAGAACATACCTGGTCGAAACTCGGGGTACTGCCGGAGAAGCTCGTCCTCATGCTCCCAAGTACACTCCTGCGGAGTCCTTCCGGTCCACTGCACCTTGACCATCGGAATGATCTTGCTCCTCAGCTGCTTCTCGCCACGATCGAGAATTCTGAGTGATCCGACGGGAGTCTTTAGGTTCTCCCGAACCTCCACGTCATCCGGTTGCACCACGTGCGACGGATATGCTATGTACTTCCGAAGCTGAGACACGTGAAACACGTCATGGATGTTAGCCAGGTTCGGAGGCAAGGCAAGCCGGTAGGCAACACGTCCTACTCTACCAAGGATCTGGTATGGCCCAATATATCGCGGGCTCAGCTTCCTCACTCCAAGTGCCCGACCTACACCGGTGACAGGTGAAAGTCTCACAAAAATGTGCTCACCCTCACCGAACTCCAGTGGACGATGCTTGACATCATAGTAGCTCTTTTGGCGATTCTGCGCCTGCTTCAACTTTCACGGATCATCTGAATCTGCAAGGTGGTATCTTGGACAAAGTCCAAGCCAAAAAGCTCCTTGTCCCCAACCTCAGACCAACAAGTAGGAGTCCGACACCTCTTACCATACAGTGCTTCGTAGGGCGTCATGCCCAGGCTAGCATGAAAGCTGTTGTTGTAAGAAAACTCAACCAACGGAAGGTACCTATCCCATGCCGAGCCCTGCTCCAACGTGCAAGCTCGCAACATGTCCTCCAAGGTCTGGATGGTCCTCTCAGTTTGTCCATCAGTCTGAGGGTGATAGGCGGTACTCAATCTCAACTGCGTACCAAAAGCCTCCTGCAGTGCCTCCCAGAACCGAGAAGTGAACTTCGGGTCCCTATCACTAATGATACTCTCGGGCACCCCGTGAAGCCTCACAATCTCGCGGACATAAAGCTTGGCCAACTGCTCTGTAGTGAAGCTCACCTTCACTGGAAGAAAATGGGCAGACTTCGTCAGTCTGTCCACAATGACCCAAATAGAGTCACAACCCGCCTGAGTCTTCGGCAATCCCACCACGAAGTCCATGGAAATACCTTCCCACTTCCACTGTGGTACTTCAAGAGGTTGAAGTTCACCAGACGGTCTCTGATGCTCAATCTTCACCTTCTGGCAAACCAAACACTTAGACACAAAGACCGCAACATCTTTCTTCATGCCCGGCCACCAGAAGTTCTTTTTCAAGTCTTGATACATCTTAGTAGAACCAGGGTGGATAGAAAACTGACCCTTGTGGCCTTCTGCCATAACCTCCTCTGTCAACAGGCCTCGAGGAACTACAATCCTCTGCTGAAACAAAAGCAATCCATCATCATTCCAAGACACACCGTCTTGGTTCTTCACATAATCCAGACACTCTCTCTGAACTTGTGCCTCTTTAATCTTTTCAAGCAGCTCGTTCACAACATCAGATGCTTCCAATCCGAGAAGTACACTCTCACACGGAGCGGTCACTGCCAAGTTGCGGAACTTCTCAACCACATCGAAGTTACCAAGTAACAAACTGGATGAACTACTGGATTTCCGACTCAAAGCATCAGCTACCACATTGGCCTTGCTAGGGTGATACCTTAGCTCGAAGTCGTAGTCCTTTATGAACTCCATCCATCTCCTCTGCTTCATGTTCAACTCCTTCTGGTCGAACAAGTACTTGTGGTCACTGAAAACCACAAACCTCAAGCCAAAAAGATAATGCCTCCAAATCTTGAAAGCAAACACAATAGCAGCCAACTCCAAGTCATGAGTAGGGTAGTTCTCCTCATGAGGTTTCAACTGCCTCGAAGCATAGGCAATCACTTTGCCCAACTGCATCAACACACAACCTAGCCCCTTCCCGGAGGCGTCGGTGTAAAGCTCAATCTCAAGCGCAGGATCAGGAAGGACCAACACAGGAGCAGTAGTCAGTCTCTCCTTCAACTCCTGAAAACAGACCTCACACTCGTGAGTCCACACAAATGGAGTCTCCTTCCGAGTAAGGCGAGTCAATGGCAAAACCATGGTGGAGAATCCCTTGATGAACCTCCGATAGTAACCTGCCAAACCCAGAAAGCTCCTCACTTCCGTAACTGTCTTGGGTCTCTCCCAATGCAGCACGGCCTCAATCTTGTTCGGATCCACTGCAACTCCCTCAGCAGAAATAACATGCCCAAGGAACTTCACAGATTTGAGCCAGAAATCACATTTGGAAGGCTTCGCATACAGCTTCTTCTCTTTCAGCACTTGCAGAACAGTTCTCAAATGCTCCACATGCTCCTCCTCCGTCTTGGAGTAAATCAAAATATCGTCAATGAAGACGATCACAAACTGATCCAGGTACGGCTGGAAAATCCGGTTCATGTAATCCATGAACACAGCAGGTGCATTGGTTAGACCGAACGGAATCACCAAGTACTCAAAATGACCATATCTCGAGCGAAATGAGGTCTTCAGGACATCCTCCGGCTTCACCCGAATCTGATGGTATCCGGACCGGAGATCAATCTTGGAATACACACAAGCACCCCTGAGCTGATCCAACAGATCATCAATCCGAGGAAGAGGATACTTGTTCTTGATTGTCACCTTATTCAGGTGCCTGTAGTCGGTGCACAATCGCATTGTCCCGTCCTTCTTCTTCACGAAGATAACCGGTGCTCCCCAAGGAGACACACTCGGTCTAATGAAGTCTTTCGCTGAAAGATCCTCAATATGCTTCTTCAGCTCTGCCAACTCCGGTGGCGACATCCGGTATGGAGCTAAAGAAATCAGCCCCACACCAGGCAACAGATCTATGGAGAACTCTATCTCCCTCTGTGGCGGAAACTCAGGAATCTCCTCAGGAAACACCTCGAGGAACTCCCTCACCACAGGAATGCCAGTGATGTCCTCTTGTGTACCACTCACCAAACCTCCCAACATGACATAACCAAATGCCCCTGCTCTCAAGGCTCTCCTAGCCTGCAGCAACGAAATGTATGGCGAGGAACTGGCTGTGGAACCACACAGAGACAACACTACACGCTTGGCACAACAATCAATCATCACACAATTTCTGGACAGCCAATCCATGCCCAGAATAACCTCCAAGTTGGCCATCGGCAACCCTATCAGATCTACCGAGAATTCACGGCCATCCCACTGAAACACCACATCGCGATGAACAGTGGTAGCATCACATCTTTCTCCGGTGGCGGTGGTCACCCGCATCGGTGGAGAAAGCACATCACTGGGCAACTCAAGCCCCACAGCAATCGGGGTAGCAACAAAAGAATGCGTAGCCCCAGAGTCAAACAACACATCAACAGCTGATGAACCAATCGTAACAGTACCTCTGACAAGGTTCGGAGCTCGATCCGACTGCTGACGATCCAGAGTATAAACTCTCCCAGAAGATGGTGGCACTACCGGTGCCGAAGTAGGTGGAAGGGGAACCATCTGAAGTGGCACTGCCTGCACTGCAGTAGCCCTCGTCGTCGCCGACAGACAATCTCTGGAGAAGTGGCCCTCCTTGCCACACTGAAAGCAAATCAACTGGCCGGTAGAACACGGCCCAAAATGAGTCTTCCCGCAACCCGAACACCTGGGAGCAGGAGGTCTCGCTGCACTCCCCTGAGCAGAAGTCCTCTTGAACTGACTCGGCGCCTGCCGAGCTGCCAACTGTTTACCCTGGCCCTTGTTCCTAAACTTCCTGTCTCGCCAAGAAGTGGAACTACCAGCTGCAACCTTCGTCGCCTCAGCAACCTTGGCCTTCTTGGCCTTACTCGCGCTGTAGAAATCTTCAATATCACGACACTGCTGAACCAGTGTCCCAAAATCTCTAGAAGCAGAACCAGCTAGGTAACCAGTAATATCCTCACTAAGTCCCCTACGGAACTTAGCAGCCAGAAAGGTAGGAGTAGGCCTCGCCATCCTGAAGTGTGCAAACTTCACCAACTGGTTGAACTTGGCCAGGTACTCGTCCACAGACAACGAGCCCTGACCCAATCTGTCGAACTCTCCCTGCTGCCTGTCGTGAGCGTCATATGGAAAGTACTGACCCAAGAAGAAGTCCTCAAACATAGGCCAAGTCATCACATGACCCTGCGTCTCGTAGACATGAGAAAGGTTTGTCCACCACTCATGGGCATCACCCTCCAGCATGTAAGTAGCGAACATCAACTTCTGCGGATCTGTGCACTGCATGACCCGAAAAATCTTGTCCAACGCCTGAAGCCAATGTGCCGCAGCAACAGGATCAAAAGACCCATCAAAAGCAGGTGGCTTATGCTTACGGAAAGCATTCAGCCGGCGATCGATCTCCTCACGATCCTCAACAAAAACAGGGACGGTCTGCATGGCCCCCGTAAGATGACTGCCATCTCCCATCTGACTCTGAGAGTCATCCTGCAGACTGGGTGGAGGTGGTGGTGGTGGTGGTGGCGGTGGAGGTGGTGGCGAAGGAACATGGCCAACAGCAGGACCATTCCTCATCTCCTCCAACATGACTCTAAACATCGTCATGTTCGCCAGACGGTTGGCCTCCAACACGTCCTCAGTGGCCTTCTTGTTCGCCTCTCTGACGGCGTCCAGCATGGCCTGGTTTGCCATTCTCATGGCCTCCTGGTCGGCTAGTCGGGCCGCCTGCATCTCAGCTAATGCAGCCAGGACAGGATCGGGCTGATCCTCCGAAGTCTCGCGGTTTCTCCCGGGCCTTACCATGATTCTGCACAAGTTACACAAATTATGAGTTGATCAGGCCCACGCAATGTGGTCACATATGCATTATCATAATAATACTCGACGGAGCAAACGCACAAAACAGACATAACTAAACATCCTAATCATTGCAATACATACAGGCTTTTCCCTTGAACCGTTGCTCTGATACCATAAAATGTAACACCCCGTGTATACCCGGAATATTAACATTACATCGTATTAAGCGGTGCTTAATTAAAAATGCGGAATATTCTTTTTCTTTTCAATTATGACGTCATTATCAATTACCAACTTGATTACTTAATCAATTTCATAAAATATCGCCTGTATGTAAATTGCAATAAGACATCTACTGAAATACCTCAATATATAGATAAAGTGTGTATCTAAATCACGACATTACATCAAGTAATCCGGACAATATCCTGTACATTAATACAACTCCAAAAGACTCAAGACATAACCAAGACATAATAATACTATGTG
>NW_026898029.1:0-41115 GCF_033153095.1 Gastrolobium bilobum | reverse complement strand
GATTAGGTAAATCATGATCTTCAAAACTGGGAGGTTGATCAACATACACTTCTTCTTGAATGAATCCATTTAAAAATGAACTTTTAACATCCATTTGAAAGAGTTTAAAATCCATTATGCATGCAAATGCAGGTAATAATCTAATAGCTTCTAATCTAGCAACGGGAGCATAAGTTTCATCATAATCAATACCTTCCTCATGATTATAACCTTTAGCAACAAGTCTAGCTTTATTTCTAGTAATTATGTCATTTTCATCCAGCTTATTTCTAAAAACCCATTTGGTTCCAATTATTGGATAATCATTTGGTTTTGACACAACTTCCCAAACTTGATTTCTTTCAAATTGATTTAGTTCTTCTTGCATTGCCAAGAACCAATGTTCATCAATAATTGCTTCATTTATTGTCTTACGCTCAATTTGAGAAACAAATGCTAAGTGATTACAAATATTTCTAATTGAGTTTCTAGTAGTTACCCCTTTGGATATATCACCAATTACCACATCAATGGGGTGTCCTCTAGCTACTCTCCAATCTTGTGGTAGATTGTTCCCGTCATTGATTTGTTGATTTGGTGTTTCTTTATTGTTTGCTTCATCTTCTTTTTGTCTTTCATCGTTCTCTTTGCCATCCAAGTTTGTGTTTTCCATGCTTTCTATAAGATCATCATCACAATGTTCCTTTCTACGCAAGGTTTTGTTAGTGTCATTAAATACAACTTGAATAGACTCTTCAATAACCATTGTTCTTTTATTATAGATTCTATAAGCTCTACTTGTAAGTGAATATCCTAGAAATGTGCCTTCATCGACTTCAGAGTCAAATTTGCCAAGGTTTTCTTTTCCATTATTTAAAACAAAACATTTGCAACCAAAGACATGAAAATATGAAATATTGGGTTTTCTTCCTTTGTAAAGTTCATAGGGAGTTTTCTTCAAAATAGATCTAATTAAAGCGCGGTTCATAACATAACACGCGGTGCCAACGGCTTCCGCCCAAAAATATTTTGGAAGATCATTTTCATTTAACATGGTTCTAGCAAGTTCTTCTAATACACGATTTTTCCTTTCTACAACTCCATTTTATTGTGGAGTCCTAGGAGCGGAAAAATTATGTTCAATACCATTTTCTTCACAAAAGATTTCAAAATCTTGATTTTCAAATTCTCCACCATGATCAGTTCTAATTGAAATAATATTTGAAGATTGTTCATTTTGAATAAACTTGGCTAGTCTCTTGAATGATTTAAAAGCATCGCTTTTATATGTAAGAAATAATGTCCAAGTATAGCGAGAATAATCATCCACAATGACCAAAGCATAGTAATTGCCACCAAAGCTCATAGTTCTAGTTGGTCCAAAAAGATCCATATGCAAAAGTTGTAAAGGCTTTGTGGTAGAAACAATATTTTTTGATTTAAAAGAAGCCTTTACTTGTTTTTCCATTTGACAAGCATCACAAACTTTATCTTTTTCAAATTTGAGCTTTGGTAACCCAATCACTAGGTCTAAGGAAATCAATTTTCTTAATTGACACATGCCAATGTGTGCTATTCTTCTATGCCATAACCAAGAGTCATCTTCCTTACTAATCAAACATTGATTGTCATTTGAAGGCATACCATCTAAGTCTATCATATAAATGTTATCCACTCTATGACCAAGAAACTTATCTTGCCCATCAATTAGACTTTCGATTTTACAAGAGGTTGAGTCAAAAATAACTCTATAATTTTTATCACATAATTGACTAATGCTAAGCAAGTTATGTCTAAGGCCCTCAACAAATAAAACATTTTCTATAGAGACAGAGGAGGAGTTACCAACTTTTCCAATACCAAGTATCTTTCCTTTGTTGTTATCTCCATAGGAAACATGTCCGTGCTCTTTCTTCGTGAATGATTGGAATTTAGTTACATCTCCAGTCATGTGACTTGAGCAACCACTATCCAAGTACCACTTGGATCTTTTAGCCTTCAAACAAACCTACATCACAAAGTCAAGATTTAATCTTTGGTACCCACGTCTTGTTGGGTCCTTGTGTGTTAGTCTTAGGCTTAGTTCCCTTAGGAACCCACACTTTCTTTTGCCCAATAATACCATTCTTTCTAACTTTACATGTGGAAGCACTGTGACCTTTTCCACCATAATGAAAACATCTAATGAACGGGCTACTTGTCATTTAGGATGGAGAAATGAAAAAAAAATTATATGATTTTTCTTGTGTGCTAATGTCAAAGCCTAAACCGGATTTGTTGAACATGCATCTTTGTTTACCAAGCAACACATTTAAGTTATCTCTTCCACATGTGAATTTGCTTAGAATTTCATTTAAATCATCAATTTCATTGTTTAGATCTTTACATGAAGTACATGATGATGAAGATGCATGATCATTTGAAGATAGGCATTTGATACAACTAGTGCTAGCATCAAGTAATTTGAGAGTTTCATTTTCATCTTTCAAATCTTTCTTTTCCTTTTTCTAAAGACGCAATTTGTTTTTCCAAAGAACTAATAGTTTTTCTTGATGCTCTAAGAGTTTTAACATGTTTTAGTGTTTCATTATGCATTTCTTCAAACATGTAAGACAACTATCATACGAAGGGGAAATAGTAGAGCAAGATGAGTTTACCTCGGTTTCAGATTCATTTTTGTCCTCATTTGCCATTAGACATATATGTTGAGTTCCTTTGCTTGATTATTCCGGTGGTCTCTCATCTTGCATGAAGCATAGGTTTGCTTCTTCCTTGGAGTCATCATCGGAAGAACTAGATTCGTCATCCCAAGCAAGATAGGCCTTCTTGAAGTTCCTTCTATCCTTGCCTTGCTTCTTTTCATATTTGTCTTTCTTTTGAATATTTGGACAATCCGATTTGTATTGATCGGTTTTTCCACATTCATAGCAAGTGGTGGTGAGTTATGAGGATCCTTCATCTTTAGATCTTCTTCTAGGAGGAAATGCAGATTTCTTTGAAAGATTCCTCTTAAATAATTTTCCATACTTCTTTACGAAGAGACTCATCTCATCTTCATCAAGACCATTTTCGGAATCTCCATCTTCTTTTTCCTCATCCTTCCCTTTGCTTGGTGTTGAGGCTTTCAAGGCAATTCCCTTACTTTTCTTGATGGCTTGTTCCTTCAAGGTTATTCTAGTTAGCTCCATTTCATACTCTTGGAGCTTGCCGAACAAGGTTGCAAGATCCATAGTTTTCAAATCTTTTGATTCCGTAATAGTCGTCAACTTAGGTTGCCATTCCTTATCGTGCACACTTCTCATCACCTTAGCAATTAACTCAAGGTTAGTAAAAGATTTATCTAAATCATTTAGATGAGTGACAAGGTGTGTGAATCTCTTTTGCATACTTTGAATGCTTTCATTCTCATGAATCTCAAACATTTCAAATTCTCTAGTGAGTGCATTTAATTTTGTAAATTTAACATCACTAGTTCCTTCATGGGTTATTTGAAGAATATCCCACATTTCTTTAGCATTCTTACATTTTGAAACACGAAAGTATTCATCACGACCTAAGGCATTTGTGATCAAGTTTTGAGCTTTAGTATTCCAATTTCCTTTCTTAATTTCATCTTTGGTGTAATTATCTATATCTTTAGGAACATCTTCATCTTTCGCATTTTTTATAGTAGGTGGTGTGTACCCTTTTTCAACTACATTCCATACTCTTAAATCATTAGATTGAAGAAATATTTTCATCCGACTCTTCCAATAAGAATAATCGACGCTATTGAAAAATGAAGGTCTAGTACTAGACGATCTCTCAAGGGGCATATCATGGTTCAAAGAAGCTGTCCCTTCTCTTGAAGCAGTTAAGCTCTTTACACAAGAGTTCAAGCTCTGATACCACTTGTTGGACAAGTGGCTTCAATACTCAAGAGGGGGGTGAATTGAGTTTTACAAATTCTTTTCGCAAAGTACCTCCTATTATATTTTAAAGACTATTTCTTCAATAAAATGATTTAATAAAGAAAAATCTAAGTGTAAGAGCAAGTGTAGTGATCAACGAAGTAAGCAAGCGAATATATAAAGACAATCTAAAATACTTAAATAAAGAGATTAAGGTTAGAGAAATTGCAAACTAGATGTATCCTGGTTCGGTCAACACCACCGTGACCTACGTCCAGACTGAAGCCGCTCGATCAATTCTTTTCACTAACTATCAAGCTTGAGGGTGCTTGACAAACCACTACAATCTTTCAAGACGTCGGGCTCTTAATGCCTTACAATTTTTCACTCCAAATTTTCTTAGCAATTTGGTGACCTTTCAAGTGTATAGGGTTCACTCTCCTAACTACTTAATAAATCAAAGGAATGTGTTTAATAATGGCTAAGTACTCTCAAAGTACAAATAACACAAGTTGAAGACCAATGGTACATGACACTCTCACAAGAATAAAGCTCAACTAAAAATTATGATCAAGAAGACAAGAATAATGCAAATAGGATGAGAATTAGTGAGTAATAATGATCAAGAAGTGTGTCCCATCAATGGGAATAGTAGTCTCTATTTATAGAGGGCCCCATGACCTTTTTCCTACTCATTTTTGCAAACTAGCCGTTTTATAGCCGTTATTTTTGTCTTCTGTACAGTAGGTAATCGATTACCATTGAGTGAGTAATCGATTACCATGAAGGGTAATCGATTACCATTGTTGGGTAATCGATTACCAACCTGTTGACAGGTTGGATTTCGCCCTAAAATGGTTTTCTCTTTATTCATATCAGTTTCAAATATTGTTTAAACATTTTATGAACATTGAAAATTGTATTTTCATGCTAGGAATGTATTTGAATGTCAATTGATGTTTTAATGCATGTATTTAAAAAATACTTTGAGCTTCGTTCTTGTAAGGAATCAATTTACAAATAATCCTAAGTCCTATAGTATATTACTATGAGTTTGTACTTAGAGACTTCTCTTGAAGCTTGAGTCATGATCTTGTTTAGACTTATTTTTTATGGTTGCACCTTGAAGCTTTCTTTTCATGCTTGTTTGTTATCATCGAAATCGTTGAACCTTTATATTCTTTTCGTAGAGTGCATTGGTTCCACAACTAAACACTAGGTCAGAATTTTAGATGTCTTTCATTTCTTCATGGCTGCCACCCTTTGCTCTACATGAAAGACAAGCTTTTCTCCAAGAAAAATCACCAAGACTCCTTCTTTTCTTCACCATTGATCATTTCATCCATGTAAACACCTTGAGTTTGTGAGATTAGTGAATAAAGTGAGCATCTTTAGAGAGTGTGTTTGCTGCCTTGACGAGTGAGGAGTGTATCCTTGTGTCTTTTGTGGGGTTAGAGCCATTTCCACCTACTTTCAAGCTTCAAGAACCAACCTTTGTGGAGAAAGAACCAAACTTGGAAGCTAAAATTCGTGCGCCTTCTTGGACAGTAGCTTCAAAGTCATTTCTTTTTGTTGTTTTCAAGCATTGGATATACACTATACCATTTCATCTTTATTTTCTATGAAAAAAATTAAGTTTTGGGTTATTAAAAAGGGAAACTTTGATGATTCAAGTTAAAAGTTTTTAATTTAAGTGTAATATGGTAGTTTGAACTTCTGTTTGTGGGTAAATCAAAGATTAGAACCTTGGGAGGTCATTGAAGCTCGAATTATGCAGACAAATCTTCATTTTCGCGTTCTGACCAAGGGTAATCGATTACCCCATATATGGTAATCGATTACCTAGTGCAAATGTGACAACAACACATTAGTTTGATAAAATCGCGATATCTTGAGCTATAGAGCTCCAAATAAAGTGAGGTTTGGACCTATATGAAGCTAACACATAGGGATACAACTCTGTAAATTTCATAGCCATTGGATAAGTGGTTTGATCGCAGTGTTAGTTTTAAATAGCAACTTGGTTGCTGGAAATTCAGTTTGCAGTAGTCACTTTGCAAAAATCATAACCAGAGTTACACAACTCCGATTGAGACATAAAATATGTCGTTGAAAAGCTTGAGATGTCTAGTTTAACATATTAAAATCTTAGAATTTTTGGTAATTATCTGAAACTGAAGTTTTAAAAATGGTAAAGATAATTTGTGCTTAGGGACTTTAGGAGAAGCCTGCAGTACGCTAAATGAGGAAGAAAACTGTAACACCCCGTGTATAGCCGGTTTGTTAACATGTCATTGTATTAAGCCACGCTTAATTAAAAATGCGGAATATCTTTTTCTTTTCAATTATGACATCATTATCGATTACCAAGTTGATTACATAATTCTTTGTCAAAACATTGCATGTATGTAATTGCAAATAAACAGCTATCTACACTGAATAGCCTCAATAAAATAATATAACTGAAATGTATCTCTAGTCTCGGAACTACAACACGTAGACCGGACAGATCCTGATAGTTTATACAACTCAAATAAACTTAAACATCGTCAAATCAATGTGGCATGGACAATCCCCATGCTCACCAAATAAGTAGCATACTCATCAAGTTTCAAAACAAACAACATGGTAATGAATAAGACATAATCACTAAACAGAGACATCAACATAATCAGCAAGCAAATCAATCAACTAAGCTCCAGCCTCCTGCTGCTAGGGGTCTCTACCCCTGGGTTACCTGAACCTGAAATAAGCGCCCCAAACGTGGGGTGAGATCTCTAAACAGAAATCTCAGTAAGGCAAGGGGTCCTCAAGGATTTCTCCACCCCAAGCTCAGTTATATGTGCAATATAAGTTCAAAAAGCAGTTTAGCAATATAATTTCCAAAATCAGTGCAATGAAACATATAATCATGTCATGTGTGTCAACTATTCTAATGGCTAGAGAAATGCAGGATTTACACACGTCTATTACCCACATAGTACACGCCCATGTCGTACCTGCCCACAAGATCATCATCCCGTCTAGGCGAAACATCACATACATATCTTAGGCATTTGTACTTAACAGCTCAAAAGAATTTCAATAAAGCAATACATTAAAACACATCATGCATATAAACCATTCCCCCATGGGGTATGGTGGAACTAGCAATGGCTAAACCGAGGACACGAAAGCTTACCTCGCAAGCTAACTATCCAAGCCAAGCTCACACTAGCTCAATGCCCACAAACAGCACAATCACAATCTGTTTATACAATAATTAATCATCAATAATCATTGCACAAGATTCCATTAAGTGATTAAGGCTTTCCAACTCATTTTAAGTCATTTCATGCAATTTCTGCAGGAGGTATTCGAATACTCCCTGTCTCCATAAAGTATTTGACTACTTTCACTTAAGTATTCGCATACCACAAGGTATCCGAATATTTTTTCCCCAGTATCCCAATACCACAAGGTATCTGAATACAAACACAACAATATTAGAATACTACCCAGTATTCGAATATTGACTCAAAGGTATCCGAATACTTTTCTTCCCAGAAAAGTATCCCAATACTCCTGCAAGGAGTATTCGACTACCAGGGGATAAGTATTCGAATACTACCCGAAAAGTATTTGAATACTTATCAGACATAATGCAGAAACTCGAGTTGTCATCTGCATAATCCTATTTTTAAGGGTCCAAATGTGATTTGGAGTCCAATGACTCCATAAATAGATGTTCGTTAACATGCTATAGACTCAGAAACACAGTCATTAACTCAAAAGATCCAAGTTTTACTTTTTAATGGATTAAACAAGCTTAAATCATGAAAATACAAAAGCTATGATCATGGAATACCTCCAAGGTCCAAACTCAGAAAAAGACTCCTCCTTGGAGCTTCCAACAAGGCTCAAAGGTTCAGACTTTGTAAGAACACAAAAATGCACTATAAGGTTGGACCTTTCTCCACTAAAATGGCACCATGATGCTCAAAATGCCAAGAAGATGGCCCCTTACAAACCAAACTCAGAAATGCAGCCCTCAAATCACCCAAACAGCAACCACACACACTCAGAATGTGAGACCACACACACTCACAAGCTTGCTCTCACTCACCTACCCTATTTTGGTGAAGGAACAATGAATAAAGGTGATTACTTGGAGCTTTTAAGTGAAGAAAAGAGGGTGACAATCGAGGAGAAAAGGACAGCAGCTGTAACAGCCCGTTACGTACCGATAATGTTATCATTGCATATGGTATTAAGCGCAGTTACAATCACAGTAATTGAGTTAATTAAATTACGGGTAAACTTTTTCTTTTATTACATTCTTTCTTTAAACATTAACCGTTTTCGTAATCAATTAAAACAACGCCATAATTGTAAATGCAAAACTCGCTGAAGTATTAAAACATACCAAATATAATCTCTCTAAGCAATATCATTTATTTTAGATTTTAGAAAACACATTTTCAAATTTTAACACAGTGGTAATCGATTACCATCCTTGAGGTAATCGATTACCAAAGGTTACTGTAGAAGTCAAAAGCTCCATTTGGGCTCCCCTGTTTTCAGGTAATCGATTACCAGATATTGGTAATCAATTACTGAACTAGGTAATCGATTACCAATCTCTGGTAATCGATTACTTTGATCATAGTGGCTCAAATTTTCATCCTCTGTTTCAGGTAATCGATTACCAATGAAAGGTAATCGATTACTCTGCAGTAGAAATGACAGATGACAGCTTTAAAGACACAAAATGAGTGATGTAACATACTCCTAACACCTTGATTCTTAATATACACCTTACACAGGTACTAATGTAGGCTCTAGGCCCTTCCATCATGTATACTTATTATGAATGCATCCATTACAACAATTCCCAATAACGTCGCCATTTTACACAACAAAGGGTCAATTTACATCCCAAGTCTTCCAATGCCTCAAAATACAATTATGTGGCCATGGACAAGTCCCATGCTCACTCAAAATACAAAATAACAAGAGGCATAACTATACATCAATTTTAAAGGACTTAACATATAGTCATAAATATACAAGAGCGTGGCAATATCCACATGCAACAAGTTCATGACCTAAGTCCAAAATATTAAATACTATGCTATGTACATCAAATGGAATCCTTCAATATGCCATACTCTCCAAATGCACCTCACGCTCTACTTTTCCACTAAGCGGGCCTCTTGCCCGAAGATCCTCCATGCTCAACATGACCTGAAATGATGTCCCCAAACGCGGGATGAGATATACAAATATATCTCAGTAAACCAAGGGTACTAGAGGATCACTCCACCCCATGGCTCACTCAATGTGCATACAATGATCATCATATAAAATGCATAACATACAAGTATCACAAACAACTGGACACAAATCCAAGGACATCCACATCAGGATTCCCTTCAAGGACCCCATCATATAACTCCCGGAATCTTCCTGGTGCCTCTCCCATGGTTGAGACGACCCCATGGAAAAACCCAACTAGAACTCCTCATGAGCCCTATCCAGCGGAAGTCCCACGTTTGGATCATCCTGGTACCGCTCCCAGAGTCGGCCCCACGGCAACAACCCGACCGGAATCCCCAAAGGATATCTCCAGCGGAAGTCCAAACCAACACACATCTACTGGCCAGAGATCACAATTATATCACACAACATGCTCCAAACATGTCACACAATCATGTCAACAATGCATGAACATACATTTATACATAATCAAAGGCATCAAATCCAACCAAAACCTTCCACTAGGTGTGGTGGAACACACGAGGGAATAAAACCCAAGTTCCAAAGGTTTGCCTCAACTCTGAAGCCAATGCTCCACAACGTAAGCTCCAAGCTTAATTCTCCTCTATTGAGTCCGAGAGAAGAAACCTATAATGATCAATCAACATGATTTCACTTTCAAAATACAATAATTCTCAACAAAACAACTTAGTCCTAATGGCCAACTACATTTAATCCCATTTACTTCAACCATTTTAGTCATTAAACTAAATCACCATTTATGCACTAAGGCATCACTCATTGGTTATACCACATTTTCACATCATTTTCCTTATTTCCTTCAATATGGTTGAAATCTCACACACATAACACATCCAACATTCCTCCTATCAATTTCACTACATCAAACCAACCTATCATTCATTTAAACACTAATCACGATCATATAACATCAACTATATCATTTTTACCTCATCTAACCATCCATGACCTCAATAGGTCAAATTTCACATTCCCATCAACCTAAGGGTATTCAATCCAATTCCATACTCATACTCATCATATAATCGTATTATTTACACATTACCACCCTTCCCAACCATCACAATTCATGTTCACATTTCACATTTTCACCAATTTCCACCAAAATACACCAAGTTATGGAATCCCAAAATCACAATAAACTTTATTACATGAATCATCATTATTTAGCATTTTAAGCATATAATTCCAAAGGAGCAACATCATTTGAGGTTCTCAACTACCCCCATTCATCATACATCATCAAAATCAAAACCAATTTGGGATTGCACAAAAAACTCCATGGAACTCGAAATACTTACAGTCAATAGCTTCCTAAAGCTCCAAGGGTTGATAATCAAGCCTCCACTCAAGCCAAAGCACCATCAATGGCCCTCAAAATCCACAAAACTGCCACCCCTTCACCAAGGGAGATCTCATCACACACTCACTTTCAAGACTCTCTCAAGAAGGGACACATACTTACAACCTCAATGCAAACAACTTTGATGTTGGGACTTTATTGATTTGGTGGCCAGGTTTCAAGTTGGCAACAAACCAAAAAAACTCCCCTCCCTCCCATGGAGGTGCTGTCCGTCGAAGAAGAAAGGAAAGAGAGGAGAGAGAGGGAGAGAAAGAAAAGGCGTGAGGGAGAGAGAGAAAATGAGGGATTTAAGTGACTTTTGGTGGGGCGGTTCCCACACGCGGTTTAACTTTAATTCAAACATCAATTTCAACTACAATTTCACAATCTACGTATTTTTCTGGTTCAAGACATATTTTTGTTTCCTAACAATATTGATAAAATTTCACGCTTAACGGTACACTCATACCGCAGTATTTTGCACCGGAAAAATCACTATTCATCAATTTTTCCCCAAATTTTCCTATTCACTCGATTTTTCGTCCTGAGTCCATTTCCGGCATTATTTTTGTCATTTGAGGTCTTCTACTCAATTTTTCATGCCTCGGGTTACGTGTTTGGTAAATTACCATTTTGCCCCTTTCACACAGTTTGACCTTAGTTTTCGTATTCTCTCTCATCCTACCCTTTTAATTCATATTTTAACATATAAATTCATATTTAGAATTATGAGGTGTTATAGCAGCCAAGAACCAGAAAACCCCACGTAGAAATGGCTGAGTATCAGCCTAGGGTTGTGTGCAAGTGGCTATTTACAGATCACTTAAGTTTAACCACATTGTATTAACATTAATAGTTACGCTTAGCATTTTAATCTCAAACTTGGAATTCTGAAACTAGCCATTTTTCTAGGATTTGTCATATTTTTATTTTATTTTTCGCAGCACCTTTTCGGTACGCACTTTTACATAGCCAGTATCAGTTCTGGCACCAGTTCTCATTATTTTAACTTCAAACTTAGGACTCCAGTCCAAAATATTATTCTAGGAATATTCCCACACTAATTATAATTTTCCGGGATACTTCATCGGTAAGCATTTATACCATGAAGTAGAACCGGTATCCACACTTTTTGTCAGAAAAGCGACTTGCGACATTATTAATCACTTACCATAATTATTTAAGTCTTCTCATAATTATTAGGGTATATTATAGAATTATCTCATTAATCTCATAATTACTTAATGAAATTCCTTAATTAACGGTGCGAGTTCTTATAAAAACGTATTTCTTTTGACTTGAAATTATAGAGCATGAGTGTTGATGATATTTATGTTATGAACAGACCTTGATCCTGCTATTTTGTGATCTGTGAGCTGCTGTTTGGATTTTGAGCTTGATTATACTACTTGACAGGTAAGTTGCGTGTTCTCAAGGTCAATCCTCATTTATTCCACCATACTCCAAGAGGGGGATGGTAGTTTTATGTGGTACATATGCTTATATGTTATTTGAGATGATGAAATGATGCACTCTTATATATGTATGTTATGTGGTGTATTACACACAAGATGGTAATCCCTGATTGTAGTGTGGAGCTGCACAAGATGGTAACCCCTGAGTGTGGGAATAAGGTAGATGTCTTATGCTTCTTATGCGTGTAGCAGACGTGCGTAAACCATGGCCAGTAGACTTGTTAGCACACATGCATGATATATATATATATATATATATATATATGTTGCTGTACAATGTGATTATGCTATTACTGTTGAACTGTTATATTTGAACTGTCTCTCAACACAACTTATATTCTTGTTAGGCCGTAATTGACTTGTTAGGCATGAATTGTATCCTCGTATTCATTACCATGTCATTTGCATGATTTGCTGCTCTCAATTACACTTAAGAACCTATTTAAATCACTGATCACTAATTTTACTGATCGGCTTCATAATCACCCTATATTTTCACAATATGTTAATATGGGTTGTTATCGTTTGCATTCTTTGTAACTCTTAACTTTTTATTTTAGCCTTTGATTAATTTATTTGATTAGGTTTGCTTGCTCAGTAACGTATCTATTTGATCACATACATATACCTTCATTAAGGATTGGTTATCTATTTGTCTTAAATCAAAGATGGAAGAAATAAATTTTCAATTTTATTTTATAAAATTCAATTCACCATTGAATTTTGAAACCACTTATCTAATATATATATATATATATATATATATATATATACATATATATATATATGTTAGTGTATGGATGTCCTAGACACAATCTTTTAATTAGATTAGGAGATATGTGGACCTTTGTATTGTCGCGAATAAATAAAAGCACTATTTATCCTGTTTCATATTTTGTCTCAATATTACTGTTAATATTTTATATGACTAACTAGATAAACCCCTTGGAATAAAATAGGTATCTCTTGAGTATCTGTGATGAGATCACGATCTTGAGGATTCAAGGATACTGGATATTTATTCCTAATTTTATGTTCATAGTCTAGAGACACTGAGAATAGGGATCAGTGATCTCGGGTAAGACTAGCACGACTTATCTACTTGTATTAGGATGCAAGGTAAAGACCTCATGAGCTACAGATATGGAGATGTCTTAGCTAAAGTCGTGGGTGGATCTATATGGGTATAGCTCGCACTGAACAGACCCACAAAAGAGACTCTATGAGAAAATCTCACATAGAGTATCATTAGAGTAGTCTCTTTATATTTGGGTATGTCTTTCCTTAGACCAGAAGTTATTACCTAGACTGTGTTCTAGAAGGCATGCTTTGACTGTATACCTCGTCTGCCTGAAACATGGAGACTCATAGGTATACTGTTGGGCTTGTCCTGAAAGAGCACAGGGCTAGGGTGATAAGCTGAAGGAATTCGTCAAATCTCTGTGAGAGATTAGGTTATCTGTAAACCGAAAAAATCAGGATGACATTTACAGGGACTCGATAATCTATGCATAGTAAAAAAGATCATGAGATGATCTGCCTTTAGAGTCAGTAAATTGAAGATTCCCTATTTCGAATAAAGCTTACCCTAAACTGCAAGGGTTGATACGCTTCCTTACCCTAGGTTTTATGGGAAGGTAACCGAGACGAAAAGAAATACATACGGCAACCAAATATGTGTTATAGGATGATCAAGTCATTAATCTAACTAGCTCTGGGGCAACAAAGCATTGCTAGTGCTCTGTGTTGTCATTAAATGGGTCGTGGGCTTGTTCGGCCCGAGCCCATTTATGTCAGTGGCTATGTTGGACCTAATGTGTCACACACTAACACCTTAATGTCATGATGATATAGCATTAAAGTTATTGGGCCTAATAATGGTTGTTAGCCCAAGATGAAGTTTGGAAGCCCACCTAAGAGGGAGAGGGCGCATAGTATTGTTAATGGGCTTGGATGGTCCAAGACATTACTAATTAATTTAATTAGTTAAATTAATTATCAAATATTTAAATTTTGAATTTGAAATTTGAATTTTGAAATTCGAATTTTGAATTTGAATTTTGAATTTTGAATTTTGAAACTGAATTTTGAATTTTGAATTTTGAATTTTGAATTTTGAATTTGAAATTTGAATTTGAATTTGAAATTTGAATTTGAATTTGAATTTAGAATTTAAATGTTTGAATTCGAATTTGAATTGGCTATGAAAAATTGTTTCATAACAAAAGGATAAGATAAGATCTTGTTGGAACTAGGGGTGTTCATAAACCGATCCAAACCGATTCAAACCGCAAAAACCGAACCGAAAAACCAAAAACCGAAATAACCGAAAACCGAAAAACCAAAAACCGAAAAAAACCGCAAATATTTACTGGATTGGATCGGTTTTCGGTTTGGATGTTGAAAACCGATCCAATCCAAACCGATCCAAACTTATTTTCTACCAATTTTTTTTTTGTTAATGTAGTATTCATGCCAATGATCTATGTATGGGTAAGAAGAATTCAGTTTTATGTTTTAAGTTTACTATGTTATGGAATTTCTGGATTACTTTCGTTAATCTAGTATACATGGTTAAGTTTTTTGTAGAAGCTGTGTTTTGGCCAGTGTTCATAGTGGCCACTTTTGCATCCATTATAATTTATAAGTAGTAAAACAGTGATTTGTGTAAAAGAATTCATTACTTTTTTTATTAGAACATCGATCAATAATTTTTTTTATTAGTGATTTTGGAAGACTTATTACTACGGTATTGTCAAAATTTTCTACTACTACCAATACAAAAAGATCCATGACAAATAATACTACTCATTTTTTCTAAAAATAATTCTTATAAGTTCTGTTTTTTTGGTTTTTCAAAAAACCGAAAATCGATCCAATCCAAACCAAAAAAATTGGATCGAATTGGATCGGATTTGAAAAAAAATTCAAACCGATCGGATGATGTAATGACCAAACCGAAGGAATTGGATCGGATGGTTTTTTGCTTCAAAACAGATCCAATCCAGACCGCGAACACCCCTAGTTGGAACAAATCCCTTGTATCAAGAGAAGATCTATGGAGATCTCCAAGGGCTAATTTGGGGCGCCATTTTGGTGGGAGATGATTGTCATCTTGTCAAACCAACAAGCTCCAATCACATTTGGTTGTTGGGACAATCAATGAGCTAGTTGGTTCAAACTTGAATGCAACAGCTCAAATGTATCTGGACCCTTTTTGGGCTGAATAGGCGCGCATGAATTGGTGGTCATATGATAACCATTGGTTCAGAATTTTGACTAGATAAAGTGTAACAGCCCCAAACCCTGTAGCATGATATTGTCCGCTTTGCCCCGCGCACAAGCACCGTCGAGCTCACGGTTTTGTTTCTTGGGACACCCCACAAAAGGCCTCACACTAGAAGAAGTATCCACACCCTTATAAGACATGCTTCGTTCCCCTCTCCAACTGATGTGGGACATCACATCCTCCCTCACTGGGAATACAGCGTCTCCGCTGTACACACCGGTCCAGGGCCAGGCTCTGATACCAAATGTAACAGCCCCAAACCCTGTAGCATGATATTGTCCGCTTTGCCCCGCGCACAAGCACCGTCGAGCTCACGATTTTGTTTCTTGGGACACCCCACAAAAGGCCTCACACTAGAAGAAGTATCCACACCCTTATAAGGCATGCTTCGTTCCCCTCTCCAACCGATGTGGGACATTACATAAAGACCTAGTCTTATGAGGATTCAAAGGGGAGGTTGTTGGGATTTTTGAATTGCAACAACTCTACCTTTGTCTCACTCACTTGTGCGCCACTTTCATTATAAGTAAAGTAAAAATTCTGATTTGATACACTAATTCTCTCCCTCTCTTGTGCGCCTAGTTGGTGAGTTCCTCCTTAAGGTTTTTCAAAAGAACCTAGCCAATTCTTCTATATACCATTCCCACTCTTGTGAAGTTTTCATGTTGGAGACTTGACTCTTCTAAACACATATACTTAGCCTCTTTCTTCACCTATTGAGCATATAGCAAGCCTATCTGTGGTGGTCAATTGGTGGCTTTCAAGAAAGCGTTCTTGCATCTTGACGTGGGTGGTGTGGATCAACGTTAGAGGGTTTGAACCCTTCAAACCTAACACTGATCGTCTTGGAGTTTTGAACTCACAAACAAAGGTAACATCACATGCCATAAAGCATGATTCTTGATTGCATGTGTAATTCCGCATATGAAAAATTTTGTTTTTCCCTCTCACATGCTACGACCTTCAAGGCCATTTTACTTTCAAGTGGTATCAGAGCCTGGTCGCTTTACCATCCGCGGGTGATGGTACTTTGTTTGTGAAGTTAATTTTCTCACGGTCAAAAGATCTTTTTTTTAAGAGTAAATACCCTTTTTGATCCCTAAAAAAAACACGGTCCCCACTTTAGTCCCTTACAAAAATAAATTAGTCAGTTAGTCCCTAACAAATTCAAGGTGGACCCATTTTCGTCCTTTTGAAGGACTAATATGGGTCTTTTTTGAATTTGTGAGGGACCACGATTTCAACTAAATGGGTCCACTTTGAATTTGTTAGGGACTAACTATCTAATTTATTTTTGTAAGGGACTAAAGTGGGGACCGTGTTTTTGTTAGGGACTAAAAATGGTATTTACTCTTTTTTTAAAGATTAATTCTTTGCATGTGGATTTTTTTTATGAACATGTTTAATATGATTATGGTGTTTATATATCTACATGACCTCATGGTTTTGTTTGTTTTGATTCTTTGTGAAAGTTTTCAAAAGAAACATTTTTTTGAAAAGGGAATATGATTCTGCCATGATGTGAATATTCAAATGCATTATTTTCTCCATGATTTTATTTAATAAAATTTTTGTATATGATGATGTATGGTTCGGCCATATGAGTTATGGTTGAATAAATGGTTTAATTTTTGTGATCTTTGAGAAAGATTTGACAAAGATTTGAATTATGCATAAAGATGCAAAATTCGACCATTGGGAGAAAATTGGAAACTTTTTGAATTTTGATTCTTGGTTTGATATTTTAATTGTTGAATTATCAAAATATATGTGAGGAAATATTTATGTAATATTTGATATTATGTGCTTGCAAGCTGTTTAAATTTTCAGGTGCAATTTGGAAGGGGATGGTCATGGTGCCCGAAATTCGAATTTCAAATTTTATATTAATGTGTAATTTTGCTCTATTTTAATTAGAGTTGTAATTTGAATTTAGAATTTTGTATTTTTATTATTTCTCCCTCCAAAGATGTTTTGGATTTTCTTTAATTATATGTAATTAGAGAATTAGGCTAGTGGCGTATAGACGACGAGGAGCCGATGCTTGAGAAGCAAGATGGACAAATACACGAGCAAAGACAACGAGGAGCCGATGCTTGAGAAGCAAGATGGACAAATGCACGAGCACCATGACCATCTCAAATAAAACTGTTTTATATGCATGTATGCTTTTATGTTTTGAACGACTAGTATGCATGAATTGGACAAATCGCGTTTGTATGTATTATTATGCATGTCCAATTACGACTAGTGTAATCCGATAGATGTTTGACATAGGATAACAACTAGCATGATAATAATATAAATGCGTTTGATGAGACCTAAAAACCCCAAATAAAAGGAACCCTTAAAGGAATAAATTATTAAGCATATTATTACCTCCCACCACCAATATTACTCGAACCTCCTCTACATAGTGGTGCTCCACAACTCAGTTGGGACCCACTGTTTCGTTGGGTAAGAGTAGTGTTAGAAGTGTTAGACACTTAGGGTGATGGTTAATACTTAACTGAGACATAAGTTGCAGGCTCAGCCGGGCTTATGTGCTTAGGGTAATAATGCTAGGTTGGTTGCATGAGATGCACCACTAAGTGACAAGGAGTTGTAAACCTAATATTAATAGAGGGTATGAGATACTGTTGATGAGGATCAACCTATTATTTAAATTAATCTTGCGGTCAAAGACGGGGGTTAAAATAGATAATCGCACTCTTAATCTCACTAAGGTAAAATCTAAAAGTAGATTAACCCTAAGTCAAATGGGAAGGGTCATTGACTTAGATAAAATAGTGGGAGGGGAAAATTATTTAAAGTCTTTAATAATTTGTTTATACAACATGTCTAAATATATTAATTAAATCATCTTTACATCTTTTTCAGTTTTTAGTATGACTAATCCACTGTCATTGCGCTCAATACTCGATACAAACAAACTGACCAGTTCAAACTTTATGGACTGGTATCGGAACTTAAGAATTGTTCTTAGGGCCGAAAAAATAGCTTATGTCCTGGATGCTGCATTACCCGTAGCTCTTAGGGAAGGGGAAGATGGGTTCGCGGAATTTGATTTTGAGGCCCACAAACAGCACAAGGATGACAATGTGTTGACTGTCTGCATCATGTTGGCATCCATGTCGCCTGAACTGCAAAAGCAGCATGAGCATATGGATGCTCCCTCTATTGTCTTACATCTCAAGGAGTTGTATGACATTAAAGGCAGGCATGAGAGGTATGAGGCCTCTAGAGAATTGTTCTCATGCAGGATGTCTGAGAACATGTTTGTGAGCAGTCATGTTCTTAAGATGATCGGGCTCATTGAGAAGCTAGGAAATCTAGGCTTCGTGATGGATGCCGAGCTAAGTAATGACTTAGTCCTGACCTCGCTTCCACCTTCCTTCAGTCAATTCATTATGAATTACAACATGTATGGGATGCTTGTGAGCTTGCCTGAATTGTTAAGCATGTTAAGAACTGCTAAAGTGTCTATCGAGAAGGATATGACACATGCTCTTCTGATTGGTGGGCCTAGCAAGGCAAAGGGTAAGGGCAAAGAGCCTGCAAAAGGAGACTCCCTTAAACCCAAAGGAAAACCCAAGAAGAAGAAAGGCAAAAAGAAGGGTAAGAGTTCATCCAAGGACAAAAGCGATGTTGAGTGCTTCCATTGTGGCAAGAAAGGCCATTGGAAGAAGAATTGTCCAGACTACCTGAAGAGTGTGAAGGACAAGAAGCATGGTGATGCTTCTACCTCGGGTACTTTCATGATTGAGATAAATTATTCTTGTGCTAATCTTACCTCATGGGTATTGGATACCGGTTGTGGTTCTCATATCTGCAATATGTTGCAGGTACTTAGGAGCCCAAGGAGATTGGAGAGAAACGAGGTGGACCTCCGCGTTGGCAATGGAGCAGGGGTTGCTGCTCAGTCTGTTGGAGATGCCGACCTTATTTTGCCTACGGGCCTTTTATTGCATTTGAATAATTGTCTTTATGTTCCAAGCATTTCTAGAAACATTATTTCTATTTCTTGTTTAGAACAAGATGGTTTTACTTTTAGTATTAAGAATGGTACATTTTCTATCATTTCGAATGATATTGTTTATGGTACTGCTTCTTTAATAAATGGATTGTATGTTCTGGAAATGGGAACTGAAGTGCTCAATATAGCCGTGAAACGACCTAGGATAGATAATCAATCTTATCTTTGGCATTGTAGACTAGGGCACATAAACAAAACAAGATTGTCTAGGATGCATGCAAATAGATACCTAGATTCCATGGATTTGGAATCCTATGGACAATGTGAATCTTGTCTAGCTGGGAAAATGACTTGTCACAAGCCCAAAGGGCTTGAGAGTC
The DNA here is from genome assembly GCF_033153095.1 of Gastrolobium bilobum. NCBI lineage: Eukaryota > Viridiplantae > Streptophyta > Magnoliopsida > Fabales > Fabaceae > Gastrolobium > Gastrolobium bilobum. The sequence continues at coordinate 21,504 of NW_026898029.1, read as the reverse complement.
ATAGGGCTAGTGAGTTATTAACTCATTCACTCTGATGTATGTGGCCCAATGTGTATTAAGGCTAGAGGGGGATACTCATATTTCATTACCTTTACGGATGAAGTAGAGAAACAGCGTGGCAAGATGGTTAAGTCACTGCGATCAAATCGTGATGGTGAATATCTGAGCCATGAGTTTCGGGATTATCTGAGAGTAAATGGAATTCTCTCGCAGTTTACTGCACCTTACACACCACACCAATATGGTGTCTTAGAAAGAAGAAACAAGACCTTGTTAGACATGGTTAGGTCTATGATGAGTGAGACTCAACTTCCAAAATCGTTTTGGGGATATGCCTTAGACACAGCGGCATACCTTCTAAATAGGGTACCGTCTAAATCTGTGCAGACCACACCATATACGATATGGAATGGTAAGAGACCCAACCTGAGTTACCTTAAGGTATATGGATCGTCGGCTTATGTCAAGGCGTTGGCATCAGACAAGCTTAGTGCTGAGATTACTAAATGTCAATTTGTGGGATATCCCAGAAGTTCTAAGGGATACTACTTTAAACACAAGGTGTTTGTGTCCAAGAATGCTGAGTTCCTTGAGAAGGATTTGATCTCTCAAGGAGCCAGTGGGAGTAAGATTGATCTTGAAGAAGTTCAAGGACCACAAGAACAGATTGAGGAACCCGAGTCTGCTCCGCAGGCGACGTTCTCCAATGGAGAAGTAAACACACAACTCCGTAGGTCAACGAGGGACATCCATCCACCTGAGAGGTATGGGTTTGTGATTGAGAATCAGCAAACCGTCGAGGATGATGAACCAAGTAACTACGAAGAGGCAATCAAGGATGTTGACTCTTCTAGATGGCTTGAAGCCATGGAATCTGAAATGGATTCGATGTATCAAAACAAGGTATGGACCTTGGTTCCTAAACCGCAAGGAATAGTTCCTATCGGTAATAAATGGGTCTTTAAAAGAAAGACTGATGCAGATGGCAACGTTCATACCTACAAAGCTAGGTTGGTGGCGAAAGTGTATCGTCAAAGACAAGGAGTTGACTATTATGAGATTTTCTCACCTGTTTCCATGATCAAATCTATTAGGATCATGCTTGCAATAGAAGCAGGCATTAAGGAGTTGGAATATTCGTTTTGATGAAGTCGTTACGAGTAATGGTTTCATCAAGAACGGGGATGAACCTTGTGTTTACAGGAAGGTTAGTGGGAGTAATGTTGTCTTCCTGGTGCTTTATGTAGATGACATATTACTTATAGGAAATGACATCCCCACATTACAAACAACGAAAGATTGGCTTTCAGAAAACTTCACCATGAAGGATTTGGGAGAAGTGGCCTTTATACTTGGTATAAAAATCTATAGAGATAGATCCAACAGGCTGTTGGGTTTATCTCAATCCACGTATGTTGACAAGATGCTAAAGAGGTTTAGCATGGAAGGGTCGAAAAGGGGTTTTCTTCCCGTCAGTCATGGGGTACACCTTTCAAAGGCTATGTGTCCTAAGTCACAGCCTGAGAAGGATCACATGAGTGAAATTCTATACGCTTCGGCTATTGGATCCATCATGTATGCCATGATATGTACAAGACCAGATGTCTCATATGCTTTGAGCATTACGAGAAGATACCAGTCTGACCCTGGAGAGGGTCACCGGACAGCAGTCAAGACCATCCTTAAATACTTAAAAAGAACTAAGGATGCGTTTCTGGTCTATGGTAGGATTGATGAGCTTACAGTGAAAGGGTTCACTGATGCCAGCTTTCAAAGTGACAAAGATGACTGTAAGTCACAATCAGGGTTCGTATTCACCTTAAATGGTGGGGCGGTATCTTGGAAGAGTTCCAAGCAGGAAACAAAAGCAGATTCAACGACAGAAGCTGAATACATAGCTGCTTCAGAAGCGGCTAAGGAGGCCGTGTGGATCAAGAAGTTCATATCTGAACTAAGGGTGGTTCCAAGCGTAGATGAGCCCATACAGTTGCTTTGTGAAAGCACTGGAGCCATTGCGCAGTCAAAGGAACCTAAGTCTCATCGAAGATCTAAACACGTGCTCCGCAGATATCACCTTATTAGAGTATTCATTGATAGGAAGGATGTAAAGATGGATTATATTCCCACAGATGATAACCTAGTCGATTCTCTGACAAAGGCTATTTCTCAGAGAAAACATGATAGTCATTATGAGGCTTTGGGTATACGACTTAGGTCTGATTGGCTCTAGGCCAAGTGGGAGCTTGTTAGTATATGGATGTCCTAGAGACAATCTTTTAATTAGATTAGGACATATGTGGACCTTTGTATTGTCGCAAATAAATAAAAGCACTATTTATCCTGTTTCATATTTTGTCTAATATTACTGTTAATATTTTATATGAGTAACTGGATAAACCCCTTGGAATAAAATAGGTATATCTTGAGTATCTGTGATGAGATCACGATCATGAGGATTCAAGGATACTGGATATTTATTCCTAATTTTATGTTTCTAGTCTAGAGACACTGAGAATGGGGATCAGTGATCTCGGGTAAGACTAGCACGACTTATCTACTTGTATTCGGATGCAAGGTAAAGACCCCATGAGCTACAGATATGGAGATGTCTTAGCTAAAGTCGTGGGTGGATCTATAAGGGTATAGCTCGCACTGAACAGACCCACAAAAGAGACTCTATGAGTAAATCTCACCGAGAGTATCATTAGAGTAGTCTCTTTATATTTGGGTATGTCTTTCCTTAGACCAGAAGTTATTACCTAGACTGTGTTCTAGAAGGCATGCTTTGACTGTATACCTCGTCTGCCTGAAACATGGAGAATCATAGGTATACTGTTGGGCTTGTCCTGAAAGAGCACAGGGCTAGGGTGATAAGCTGAAGGAATTCGTCAAATCTCTGTGAGAGATTAGGTTATCTGTAAATCGGAGAAATCGGGATGACATTTACAGGGACTCGGGAATCTATGCATAGTAAAAGAGATCATGAGATGATCTGCCTTTAGAGTCAGTAAATTGAAGATTCCCTATTTCGAATAAAGCTTACCCTAAACCGCAAGGATTGATACACTTCCTTACCCTAGGTTTTATGGGAAGGTAACCGAGACGAAAAGAAATACATACGGCAACCAAATATGTGTAATAGGATGATCAAGTCATTAATCTAACTAGCTCTGGGGCAACAAAGCATTGCTAGTGCTCTGTGTTGTCATTAAATGAGTTGTGGGCTTGTTGGGCCCGAACCCATTTATGTCAGTGGCTATATTGGACCTAATGGATCACACACTAACACTTTAATGTCATGATGATATAGCATTAAAGGTATTGGGCCTAATAATGGTTGTTAGCCCAAGATGAAGTTTGGAAGCCCACCTAAGAGGGAGAGAGCGCATAGTAATGTTAATGGTTGTTAGCCCAAGATGAAGTTTAGAAGCCCACCTAAGAGGGAGAGGGCGCATAATAATGTTAATGGGCTTGGATGGTCCAAGACATTACTAATTAATTTAATTAGTTAAATTAATTATCAAATATTTAAATTTTGAATTTTAAATTTGAAATTTGAATTTTGAAATTCGAATTTTGAATTTGAAATTTGAAATTTGAAATTTGAAATTTGAATTTGAATTTTGAATTTTGAATTTTGAATTTGAAATTTGAATTTGAATTTAAAATTTGAATTTGAATTTAGAATTTAAATGTTTGAATTCGAATTTGAATTGGCTATGAAAAGTTGTTTCATAACAAAAGGATAAGATGAGATCTTGTTGGAACAAATCCCTTGTATCAAGAGAAGATCTATGGAGATCTCCAAGTGCTGATTTGGGGCGCCATTTTGGTGGGAGATGATTGTCATCTTGTCAAACCAACAAGATCCAATCAGATTTGGTTGGTGAGAGAATCAGTGAGCTAGTTGGTTCAAACTTGAATGCAACAGCTCAAATGTATCTGGACCCTTTTTGGGCTGAATAAGAGCGCATGAATTGGTGGTCATATGATGACCATTGGTTCAGAATTTTGACTAGATAAAGACCTAGTCTTATGAGGATTCAAAGGGGAGGTTGTTGGGATTTTTGAATTGCAACAACTCCACCTTTGTCTCACTCACTTGTGTGCCATATTCATTATAAGTAAAGTAAAAATTCTGATTTGATACACTAATTCTCTCTCTCTCTTGTGCGCCTAGTTGGTGAGTTCCTCCTTAAGGGTTTTCAAAAGAACCTAGCCAATTCCTCTATATACCATTCCCACTCTTGTGAAGTTTTCATGCTGGAGACTTCACTCCTCTAAACACATATACCTAGCCTCCTTCTTCACCTATTGAGCGCATAGCAAGCCTCTCTGTGGTGGTCAATTGGTGGCTTTCAAGAAAGCGTTCTTGCATCTTGACGTGGGTGGTGTGGATCAACGTTAGAGGGTTTGAATCCTTCAAACCTAACACTGATCGTCTTTGAGTTTTGAACTCACAAACAAAGGTAACATCACATGCCATAAAGCATGATTCTTGATTGCATGTGTAATTTCGTATATGAAAAATTTTATTTTTCCCTCTCACATGCTACGGCCTTCAAGACCATTTTACTTTCAATATATATATATATATATATATATATATATATATATATATATAGAGAGATAAGATATTATTACTACTAATGTTACTACCAGTTTGTTTCACCGTTAGATCGATTATGTTAATCCAAAGATTATATTTATTTTCACATTTGTATGGTTATGATTTTCCATATTTAATGCTTTCACATTAAATATGAGAAATCATAACCATACAAAGGTAGAAATAAATATAAAGTATTAAATATGGACAATCATAACCATACAAATGTGAAAATAAATATAATCGTTGGATCAACATAATCGATTTAATGGTGAAACAAACTGGTAGTGACATTGATAGTAACACTAATTGATAGTAACAATATTATATCTCATATATATATATATATATATATATATATATATATATATATATATATATATATATATATATATATATATATAAAGTAATTAATATAAAGCATTGCGAAGGTTAACTACCAAAAAAAAGCATTGCGAAGGTCGTGGCATAAATTAATCTTCACATGAATTCATTAAATAAACAAATATTTTAACTTCTTTAAAATACAAGCGATATTAGTGTACGTTATGTAAAGAAAGTTAACATTAATTTACAAAAAATAATATTAGTATTAATATATTTATTAAAAATTATCATCAATTTAGTTCCTCACTCATAAAATGGAACTTCAATTTATTTCTTCAGTTAAAGGCTTATTAACTGTGCTTTCTTAGTGTATGCACATAAAGATTACTTAAGATTACAGGTTTTTATATTATATTATACTGTACTGTGAATGTTTTGATTTATAATATAATTCTATAATAATATTTAATTATATAATTTTTTTTTAAATTATAAATTCTAAAATCTATATATAATTTAACCACCTTACAATTTTTTTTTTACTTTGCCACGATTAGTTGAATGAATCTTTTAATATATTTGTGATAGGTTGTTCTACCTACTGTTATTTTACCTACATTCGCCTACTCCTTTCAATACCGTTAGATTACAATTTCATCCAACGGTAGAGATTTATGATAGAAAATAAACTCTTTTTTTTTTTGATAACAAAAATAAACTCTTTTATCTCTTTCTCTCTCCCGCTGCCTCTCACTCTTTCTCTCTCCTCCTCTTTCTCTTTCTTCAATGGCGCTTCAGCATCAAAAAAAGATGCAAGCTTTTTTCTCAATTCATCCAATCCAACCATTGTTATGAGCATTTACATAAAAAATTGAAATATGATTTCAAGAAGAAATAAATCAAGATGTCCTATTATGGAACCAGGTAGGCCTGTTGTTAGGCGTAACATAGAGAGAAGAGAGATCTTTTTCCCACTTCAAGGTGAAAAACAAGATAATAAGGAGATAAGTTGATTCGTTTCAAATTTCAACACCAAAGTAGAAACGTTACGGTAATCGTGGATTAATTCAAAAGAATGGTTATTCGTGATTTTTTTTTTTAATTTTGTGGTTTTTGCCAGATTCGAGATATTTTACAAATTATACTCATCTAGCAAAACTATCATGCCATTAATCATTGCATGAAAGTTCCTTTTCTTTCTCCTCAGTGTCTCCCATACTCTTTCTCTCTGCTCCCCTTTCTCTTATCGATTTGCATAATTTACAACCAGAATTTATATTTGAATCTAAATTCATGCAACGATTAATGGCATGATAGTTCTGCTGGATGAGTATAATTTTCAAAATTTCTTGAATCTGATATAATTGAACACGACAAAAATCACAAAATTAAAAAAGAAAATGAAAACCACGAATAACCCTTCATTTGAATTAATCCACGATTACCGTAACATTTCTACTTTACTGTTGAAATTTGAAACGAATCAACTTATCTCCTTCTTATCTTGTTTTTCACCTTGAAGTGGGAAAATGATCTTTGTTCTCTCTATGTTACGCCCAACAATAGGCCTACCTAGTTCCATAACAGGACATCTGGGTTTATTTCTTCTTGAAACCCCATTTCAAATTTTTATGTACATGCTCATAACAATGGCTAGTTGGATGAATTGAGAAAAAAACTTGCACCTTTTTTTGATGTTGAACCGCCATTGAGGAAACAGAAAGAGTGAGAGGCAGTAGAAGAGAGAAATGGGTTAAAAGAGTTTATTTTATATCGTAAATCTCCACCGTTGGATGAGATTGTAATCTGACGGTATTGAAAGGGGTAGATAAAGATAGGCAAAATAAGAGTAAGAAGAATAACCTATCTCATATATATATATATATATATATATATATATATATATATATATATATATATATAAGGTAGGATCCTTTACATCAGTGTCAAATTTGAAATTTGACACCTCATCTGATAGTCGTTAGATCAAAAAAGATAAATGGTGTCACATGTTTACAAATCAGAGTCGTTGATCTTTTTTGATCTAACGGCTCTCATATGAGGTGTCAAAGGATCCTACCTCTCTCTCTATATATATACATATATATATAGGGCTTTATTAATCTCATGCAATAGGAGAGAACTCTCTCATGCAATAGAGATAATCATGTGTGGGACCCACCCACTATGGAAAAATAAAAAAAGAAAAAAAAAAGTAACACGAAAATCGATATATGTGTATGAGAGAAAAATTCTCTCCTACAACATAAAAGTATATTTTTCCATATATATATATATATATATATATATATATATATATATATATATATATATATATATATATATATATATATATATATATATATATATATATATATATATATATATATATATATATATATATATATATATATATATATATATATATATATATATATATATAGGATAGGATGAACTTACACCGTTATAAGAATAATAAATCTTTCACCAAATCTTAAGCGTTGATTTTCGTACATCTAACAGTTGACATTTATTGGGAATTAAAAATTAATTAATGAGTGAGACCTAATAAATCTTAACCGTTAGATGCAGAAAATCAATGCTTAAGATTTAGTGTAAGATTTATTATTTTTATATCTGTGTAAGATGATCCTACTCCATATATATATATATATATATATATATATATATATATATATATATATATATATAGAACTATGTTAATTATATATAACTATGTTAATTAAAAATAATTTTACACTAGCACACAGGTATTAATTTATTGCTATGACCTAAATTAAGGGGGGACAGGAAGTTGGGTCAACCCTCAAATCGGCACAAATTGTCTTTATTCAACCCACAAATAATGGTTGGTTGTGGTATCCGAGTTGGTTTAAATTGAATATTACCTGACACACAAAAATATGTATTACTTTTTGGGCTGGGGCTTTCTCGAACTAAAAAAAATAAAATAAAGCATCTAGGTGGAATGTCGTCATTCTACTTGTAGGAGAGAAAGTGCTGTCACCATAAAGCAATACATGATATAGTTGAAAAAATATTTTCTGATCTTGTACGAAAATTTAATTCTTATGTTGTGATTTTTTGATTTACGTGTAAAATTTTTTTTTTAATAAATATGGAGTCCATCACTAATTGAGTTACAATATAAAAATTTAATTCTTATGTAACATGAAAAAATCAAATCCCGATATAGACATATAGTTATGTAGTTATGCTTTTAATTTAGGGGATTAGATTTCTTCCGTGGAAGGAGGAGAAATCTAACTTCCTGCAAATACAAGCATAAAGAGGAAGAAGAAAACACTGGTGAGAGAAAATAAAAAGAGTGAAATTCATGTGTGTTTTTGTGTTTGCGAAAAAAGAGTATTGTTTTCACTTTTCATGCAACATTATACTTGTTTTTTTCTTTAGTTATGTATAAGAAAATTTTATTTTTGTTTTAAATAAATATATTTTTTTTTGTAAATAAATAAATATTTTTTAAGGGTGAAAAGTTTCTCCTGTTCCAGCAAAAACAAATAATTATGAGATCTATTATTATTTTTTTTTAAAATAAAAATAAACAGTTCATGGGACTTTTTTATATCTGCAGGAGGTTAACAGTTTTTCGGTGAAATTATTAACCCTTTTTTCAATGTATGATAACTGTAAACAAGAATCCAACATAACTCGTATATTTCCATGTTGGGTTGGGTCGAATCAATCGGAGATGTTTTTTATAAACCAAACTCAACTCAGTCCACTATTTTCACGATAGAATTGAGAAGAAAAAAAAAAACACTCCAAAAACTAGTCAATCCAATTCTTGCCCACCCAGCACCTAAACTGTTAGAATAATTATGAAATAGATTATTATTGTGCTATTGATAATGTTGCAGCCGGGTGAAAATTAATTAATGCTAAGAGGGATAAAAGTTATCTAAAGAGTAAAAACAATTTTAGTAAAGATAAAGTAGAAATTGGATCACTTATTGAGAATGTTTTAAATATTAGGGAAAAAAAACACAAGGGCATAAATATAAATTTGGTAAAAAAAAAAATTGGATTGGTTTTTTATGTTATTATCTGAAATATAAATTGCAGACGATGGGTCTTAGAACATATTGGTGAAAAGCTATTAATATTGAAACTAGTTAGACCCATTTTTCTTTCTATGATTTAGATTCTTTTTTTTTTAGTCATTCTCCTCTATTTCTTCCTATACCTCTCATTTTTTCCTCTCTAACTTTTTTGCTCTTTCTTTTTTATTTTACCTTTTTTAATGTATTTTTTATTTATCTTTATTTTTATTTTTTTTGTAGTGTTATTTTTCTCTAAAATTTTTCTTGTTTTTTATTTGAGTTCTTGAGTTTATTTATTTATTTTCTTTTGATTTGAAACGCTCTTATTTCTTGCACTGTAACATAACATAATCTTATATTAATATATCATTTAATGAACTTAGCTATATTTATAATTCTACAATATGTCAAACTCTTAAATAATATAAAAATATAGTTATACTTACTACTATTTTAGGCTTACTACTTTTCCTACCTAATTGGTTCCCTTGAATCAATTTGAAATCAACGGTAATTAATTTTTTCTATTTTTTGACCATTGATTTCAAATTAATCTAACGATAACTAATATGCCTCCAGCATATATATAATTTTAAGCCAAAAAGAGAAAGGATCTTGATTATCTTGAATAAAAAAAGGCTAGAATTGTTATTAATTTGATAAATCCCAATCAGATACTTCGCTACTGATTTTCTTTCGATTTTGTAGGGAAACAGGACAAAAAGAAGCCCATTTTGAAGTACCAGGCTGAAGCTCCACGCTATTAGCGCGAAACCCGCGCTAATAGCGTCAGAAGAACTTTTTCATCCAGAGACTCCCACGTTATTAGTGTGAAACCCGCGCTAGTAGCGTCAGCCATTCAAAACTCCCACGCTAGTAGCGTGAACCTCCAGTATGCTGAATAAAACTCCCACGCTATTAGCGCCAATCTGGCGCTAGTAGCGCGGGAGGTACGGGAAAATCTCTATTCTATCTCAGGCTGAATCAGAGGAAGATTGGACCAAGATACATGATGAAGATTTAATCAAGATTTTTAAGCACAACATAAAGTCCATAAATAGAGACTCAGACCTCAGAGCAAACAATATTTGGCTGGAGAGAATTGTGAGAATTCTTGGAGGCTCACGCTGGAGATAAAGATTCCGACGGAGTTGAAGACCGAAGACCATTGATCTTCCATCTTCTTATTTTTTATTGCTTTCATGAATACTTTTTATTTATTTAATTTGTTTAAGCCAGCTATGTCTGGCTAGTTTATTTTTGTAATTGGGATCACGAACCCGATGTGAATCCTTTATATTTTCTATATTGTTTTTATAATTTAATTAGTTTGTTTGTTTTATTCTACCTGTGTTAATTTTTCCATATCCTGTTTAGAACTAATCACTCTAAATTAAAGGGCTTTGAGGGTTAGAATTCACAATAGACATATTGGGGTTTTAATCTGGACAAGGGTAGAATAACAATTAATTGCAAACTCATAATTCATTTGCTTAATGCTTGATTCAAGAGGAATTACTAAGACATTAGGATTCTAATTGGGTTAAAGGGTTGAAATCACTAAGACATTAGGGTTCAACTATTTTATAGAGAAATAATGAATTGTCTGAGCAAACCAATTAATTAAATATAAAACACAATATAAGAATATAAGGGAGGATCGGAGGTGAAGTGCATCCTGCCTACATCCTTTTACAAATTTCTATCAATATTTCCTTACGTTCTTGATCTTTTCTTGCATGCGTTGCAAATTAATTGTTTTTAATTTTCTGTTTTAAAAAATTATTTTATTTTAAATTCTTTTTTTAAATCATAAACTCTCAATTACTTTCACAAACCAAACTAAATTTTCACTTCCAACTTAAGGGGAACAGTTAAACTAGTACTTGGTGCATTAATCCTCGTGGAAACGATACTCTACTTATCACTTTATTACTTGGAACGAATGGTATACTTGCTGATTTCGCAATAGGTTTTCTGCGTCGTTGCCGGGAATTAATTACGCCAATATTAGTTTTAACTTACGATCTTTGAGGTTGGAATTTTTATTTTTTTTATTTTGTTACTGATTTGATTTCTCTCTTTTATGCGAGGTAAAGCTAACAGCGAACCTTTACAGTTTGGTTTGATCCAGAAATCGAGAAGACTGCAAAGAAGAACCGGAAGCTAACCAAGCTAAGGAAGCAAGAAGAATCCTCGAGTTCAGAGCCAAAAGCAAAACCCGAGATGGCAGCACCTCATCCACCACCGGAGGAAGAATGAATGGAGTCAATCCTGGCTCCTCTTTTCACTAGGCCAAATTCTAGCATCGTCAGACCACCAATCAACGCTAATAATGCACTGATAACCCTGGTGGAGAAAAAACCCATTTGGCAGGGAAGATTATGAAGACCCCCATGATTTCATGGACATATTTCTGAGAATCTGTGACACTACTAAACACAACGGGGTGTCATATGATGCAATTAGACTCCGACTGTTCCCTTTTGCTGTAACAGGGAAAGCTCTCAGATGGTTGGATAGACAAGCTCCCAATAGCATCAGAACGTGGGATGAGCTGGCAGCCAAATTCTTCGCAGAGCACTTCTCCAGGGAGAAATACAATAAGTTGGTGAATGAAATCACCAACTTCACTCAACAACCAGGAGAAACTCTATGTGCAGCTTGGACCAGATTCCAAGAACTGATCAGAAGGTGCCCCGCGTATGATCTGCCAGACAGAAAGAAGGTTAGAGTCTTCTAAAATGGAATGACACCAGACTCAAGAATGGTTGTCAATGGTGCAGCCGGTGGGACCATAGCAAAGAAGACAGCAGCTCAAACTTTAGAGCTGATCGAATTCATGGCGAGGACTGAGAACGCATCAATGGCAGTTCAACCAAGAAATGGAATTCTGTAATTGGGAAACAATGATGCATCGCTAGCAGAACAAAAGATCCTATCTCAACAGATCGCCATTTTGAATGCTAAGTTGGATAAGACGCAACTTTCTACAGCTCAAGTTAACTCAGTTAACTATGAGTATTGCAAAGGAGAGCATGAAACCAACGAATGCCCAACACTTGTAGGAGCTGATTCCTTTCAAGTTAATGGAGTCTGGTATGATCCAAGACCACAACAGAACTTCCAGAGAAACCAGAACAATGCTCCAGGAAACAACTTCCAAAGGAGATTTTAAGGGGGAGGTTTAGATTACAAATACGACCAATATTTACAACCTCCTCCAATTTCACAAACTCCAACATCTAAGCTAGAGAAAGCACTGATACAGTTGACAAAGACAACTGAAGCGTTCATGAACGAGACAAGGACTCATCATAAAAATCAAGATGCTTCAATCAGAAATCTGGAAACTCAAATTGGGCAGTTGTCAAGACAATTAGCTGAGAGAAGTCCTGGAACATTCCCGAGTGACACTATAATCAACCAAAGGGAGCACTGTAATGTCATCACTACTAAAAGCGAGGATCTAAAAAAAGTGGAAGCTACTACAGGCAAGGATGAGCACACACAAGAAGACAAGGAAGGAGCAACCTTTTGCAGTTCTAAAGAAGCAATGGGATTTCTCATGTTTTGAGAAACCCCCATATCCCATGGGGAGCAAGCAACATGAGCAAAGGAAGCAAATGTCTAAATGTTTAGATATTTTTAAGAAATTGCAAATTAACATTCCTTTTGCAGAAGCTCTGGAGAAAAAGTCTTCATATGCAACGTTCCTGAAAGAGACATTGTCTAAAAGGCGGAAGCTCACTGAGGATGAACCTGTTACACTAACAGAGGAGTGCAGTGCAATGATACAGAAGAACATGCCTCCAAAGTTGAAGGATCCAGGGAGCTTCAGTATTCCATGCACCATCGGCAAGACGACTATAGAGAAAGTCTTATGCGATCTTGGTGCCAGCATAAATGTGATGCCCCTCACCCTGATGAAAAATCTGTGAATTAATGAAGTCAAGCCAACGAGGATGAAGGTTCAACTGGCCGACCGCTCAACAAAGCAAGCATATGGTATTGTGGAAGATGTGCTTGTCAAGGTAAACAAATTTCTAATTCCTGTTGATTTTGTTATTCTTGACATTGATGAAGATGCCAGTATGCCTATGATCTTCGGAAGGCTATTCCTAGCAACCTCAGGAGCGCTAATTGATGTACCTAAGGGAGAGTTGATAATGCACGTGGATGGAAAGCAAGCAACATTCAAGGTACTTACAAATGAAGCTCTATTGCCTGCATCTCAACCTAAAAAACAAGTTAATTACATTGCGGAGAAAAAGGTTGGGGAAAGGAACAAGAAGGAAGTCCATCAGCGGAATGAGGAAAGCAAGCCAAAGGTTAAGATGGAAAAGCCCAAGAGCAAGGAAGAATATATGAAACCTAAGCTTAAAGTTTATGAGAAACCTCCTCCTCACCCACGTGCATATGATCCTGGAAGGACATAATACTGGATCAAGAAGACTGGGTCATCAATGGTAGCATGCTTCCAACCACCGTAATCACAGGGGGTACGTCAGACTCGTGACGTTAAACAAGCGCTAATTGGAAGGCAACCCAATAGTCATTTTTCTATTTTTATTTTATTTGCTTAGGTTGGTTTAATTTAAACAAGTCAAGTAAGTGGTGAATTAGTGACCATATGAAAAAGTCTAAATCTGGGAATTGGCGCTATCAGCGCCAACATGGCGCTAGCAGCGCCAGCAAATGAAAAAGATACAGTGAGATCCGCGCTGGCAGCGTCAGGGAGGCACTTAAAGCGCCAGAAACCCACAAAAGAATTGCGCCAATAGCGTGAAATCCACACTGACAGCGCCACTGGGTCCAAAAGTTCCAGTGAGATCCGCGCTCACAGCGTGAAATCCATGCTGTCAGCGCCAGTGTTCTCACCATTTACCTTGCCTTTAGTGTTTTCTTTTTGCTGTTTTTAGATTATGGTTTAATTATGTCTCCTTTTACATGCTGAGTTATGATTATTCTGTTTGATGTTTAACAAGTGTGTGTGTGTGTGTGTTCCACCTGCGCAGAATTAGCTTCACTCGACTAGTTTAGTTTATTGCTGAGGATAACAAAATTCTAAATCTTAGAATTGGACGTATACCATATACGATACCTGCTAACTGCGGAATTGCACAACGGAGACATCTAACAGAAAATTTTTCTGAAAAAGAGGAGATACTTTAACCTTTCTTTTTCTTATTTTCTGCTATTTTTATTTTTTATTCAATTTTTGTTTTAGAAACAAATCAAAAAAAGAGTGAATTCCTAAACAAGCATTCCTAGATTTTGCAAAAGCTTACTCAGTAATTAATTAGATTCAATCATAAGAAGCATGATATCTGTGGAGCATTAAATTTTAGACAATCTGAGGGTGATGATTGCTCGTTTGTATAACTGATTTGGTGAATTGTTTTTAGATAATGCTTGATGTGAATTTTGAAATTAGATTCTAGCTTGAATTTTATCTGTGAGGATTGAGCCTAAACAGAATTTTTTTCAGAGAGGCCTCATTGTAGTAGTCTTCTAGAACTTGATCTGTTTCTTTAGCTTGCATGCATTACTGACATGATAAAGGCATGTTTATTCTTGTTAACTTAGAGCCAAATAGCCTACCTAAAAGAATTTTCCATTGTTAGCCCTTTTGAGCCTTAGACCAATTTACTCAAAAACCTGATGAAAGTTACTTAACTATTTCTCCATTGACACACCTTGAAAGAGATTGAAATGCTGATCAAAAGAAAAAGTCAAGGTACTTCTCAAAAGAAAAGTTAAGTAAGTTGAAAAAGGAAAGAGAAGAATGGTCTGCAAAAATACTGCAAAAATGCAGCTCAAAAGAGAAAAGAAAGAAAACATCTATAAACAAGGAAAGAAAAGAAAAAGGTAGTGAAAAAGGGAAAAGAATCCCAAATTGATGAAAAGTGGCAGAATTAAAAGACTGAGAAGAAAGTATTGTAAAAAATTTCAAGATTTCAGTCTCTTAATTTAATCAGCCTCTGTCCAAAAGATTCTTACCCCCAAACCAGGCCAAGTTATAACCTATCAAAGACCTTTTGATCAGTCTTTGCATATCAAATGGGTTCCTTAATTTTAGGAATTTGAGAATATGTTCAAGCTTATGGAATTACTGCTACACTGATGGAATGAGTATGAAACCCTCAGACACTAGAGTGATGAGAGTATAATTATCTGGTGAGGAATATTCAAGTTAGGATTTGAATTCTTGATACAAATGAAAAACATTGTTTGGAGTTTTTAACAGGGAGTTATACATGCATAACAGTCTGATTTCTTAAGATGTTCATGTTCCATGTTTTTCTTCACAAAGTTAATCTTTGCTTCTAACTTTAATATATTACACTGCTGAGGACAGCAACGTTCAAATCTGGGAATTGTTTGATATGCCTCCAGCATATATACGATTTCAAATTTTTTCTATTTTTTGACCATTGATTTCAAATTAATCTAACGATAACTGATATGCCTCCAGCATATATACGATTTTAAGCCAAAAAGAAAAAGGATCTTGATTAATCTTGAATAAAAAAGGGCTAGAATTGTTATTAATTTGATAAATCCCAATCAGATAATTCGTTACTAATTTTCTTTTGATTTTGTAGGGAAACAAGACAAAAAGAAGCCCATTTGGAAGTACCAGGCTGAAGCCCCACGCTATTAGCGTGAAACCCGCACTAATAGCGTCAGAAGAACTTTTTCATCCAGAGACTCCCATGCTATTAGTGTGAAACCCGCGCTAGTAGCGCCAGCCATTCAAAACTCCCACGCTATAAACGTGGGAACCACGCTAGTAGCGTGAACCTTCAGTATGCTGAATAAAACTCCTACGCTATTAGCGCCAATCTGGCGCTAGTAGCGCGGGACGTACGGGAAAATCTTTATTCTATCTCAGGCTGAATCTGAGGATGATTGGACCAAGATACAAGATGAAGATTTAATCAAGATTTCTAAGCACAACATAAAGTCTATAAATAGAGACTCAGACCTCAGAGCAAACAATCTTTGGCTAGAGAGAATTGTGAGAATTCTTGGAGGCTCACTGTAACACCCCGTATATATCCGGTAATGTTATCATATCATTGTATTAAGCTGCGCTTAATTAAAAATGCAGAATATCTTTTTCTTTTCATTTATGACGTCATTATCATTACCAACTTGCTTAATTAATTATTTAAATAAAACCATGCCTGTATGTAAATTGCAAAAGACAGCTAACTGAATACCTCATTAATTAAAATAACAGATATAAGTCTCTAGTCACGGAACTACAACACGTAGGCCGGACAACCTACTAAGTTATACAACTCAACTCAAAGTACTAACATAAAGTGGCATGGACAATCCTCATGCTCACCCAAATAAGGCACAAGCCCAACAGAAGTCTCAACATCAACAGCATAATAAAAACAACTAAAAACATAACATCAGCAGAATATCCAGCATCCAACATGTCAGCATAATAAACAGCAATAATCATCAACTAAGCTCTGGCCTCCTGCCGCCAGAGGCATCAGCCCCCATAATACCTGAACCTGAAATAAGCGCCCCAAATGTGGGGTGAGATCTCTAAACAAGAAATCTCAGTAAGACAAGGGGTCCTCAAGGATCTTCCACCCTAAGCTCAGTTACATGTGCAATATAAGTTCTAAAAGCAGTAATTCAATATCAGTTCCAAAATCAGTGCAATGCAACAGATATTCATGTCATGTGTGTTATAACTATTCTACTGATCAGAGAAATCAAGAATACGTCTATTATCCACACAGTACCAGCCCATGCTGTACCCGTCCACAGGAATACCCCATGGCTTCCTGTTTAGACGGAACACCACATACATATCATATAGCATTTGCACTTAACAGTTCAATAGCATTTCCGCAAAATAATTCATGAAAACACATCATGCATATAAACCATCCCCCCATGGGACATGGTGGAACAAACAATGGCTAAACCGAGGACCGAAAGCTTACCTTGCAAGCTAGCTATCCAAGCCAAGAGTCCACAATACCTCAGAGTCCACAAACAGCAAGATCACAATCTGTGTGGACCAACAATTGTTAGTATATGGGTGTCCTAGAGACAATCTTTTTGATTAAATAAGGACAAAAGATGTAGACCTTTTTTCGCAAATTAATAATAAGCACTCTTTATCCTGTTTCATATTTACTCTCAATATTATTGTTAATATATTATGAATAAACTGGATAAACCCCTTGGAATAAAATAGGTATCTCTTAAGTATCTGTGATGAGATCACGATCATGAGGATTTAAGGATACCATATGTTTATTCCTAATTTTATGTTCCTAGTCTAGAGACACTGAAAATGGGGATCAGTGATCTCGGGTAAGACTAGCACGAGTTATCTACTTGTATTCGGATGCAAGGTAAAGACCTCATGAGCTACAGATATGGAGATGTCTTAGCTAAAGTCATGGGTGGACCTATAAGGGTATAGCTCACACTGAACAGACCCACAAATAAGACTCTATGAGAAAATCTCATAGAGAGTATCATTAGAGTAGTCTCTTTACATTTGGGTATGTCTTTCCTTAGACCAGAAGTTATTACCTAGACTGTGTTCTAGAAGGCATGCTTTGACTGTATACCTCGTCTGCCTGAAACATGGAGACTCATAGGTATACTGTTGGGCTTGTCTTGAAAGAGCACAGGGCTAGGGTGATAAGCTGAAGGAATTCGTCAAATCTCTGTGAGAAATTATGTTATCTGTAAACCGGAGAAATCGGGATGACATTTACAGGGACTCGGGAATCTATGCATAGTAAAAGAGATCATGAGATGATCTGCCTTTAGAGTCAGTAAATTGAAGATTCCCTATTTCGAATAAAGCTTACCCTAAACCGCAAGGGTTGATATGTTTCCTTACCCTAGGTTTAATAGGAAGGTTACCGAGACGAAAGGAAATATATACGGCAACCAAATATGTGTAATAGGATGATCAAGTCATTAATCTAACTAGCTCTGGGGCAACAAAGCCTTGCTAGTGCTCTGTGTTGTCATTAAATGGGTTGTGGGCTTATTGGGCCCAAGCCCATTTATGTCTGTGACTATGTTGGACCTAATGGGTCACACACTAACACCTTATTGTCATGATGATCTAGCATTAAAGGTATTGGACCTAATAATGGTTGTTAGCCCAAGATGAAGTTTGGAAGCCCACCTAAGAGGGAGAGGGCGCATGGTATGGTTAATGGGCTTGATGGTCCAAGACAATACTAATTAATTTAATTGGTTAAATTAATTATCAAATATTTAAATTTTGAATTTTGAATTTGAAATTTGAATTTTGAATTTTGAAATTTGAAATTTAAATTTGAATTTTGAATTTTGAATTTGAAATTTGAATTTGAATTTGAATTTAGAATTTAAATTTTTAAACATTTGAATTTAAATGTTTGAATTCGAATTTGAATTGGCTATGAAAAGTTGTTTCATAACAAAAGGATAAGATGAGATCTTGTTGGAACAAATTCCTTGTATCAAAAGAAGATCTATGGAGATCTCCAAAGGCTGTTTTGGGGCGCCACTTTGGTTGGAGATGAGTGTCATCTTTTTTAAACAAACAAGCTCCAATCAGATTTGGTTGTTGAGAGAATCAGTGAGCTAGTTGGGTCAAACTTGAATGCAACAGCTCAAAGTATCTGGACCCCTTTTAAGGCTGAACGGGGCGCTTGAATAGGATGGTCATATGATGACCATTAGTTCAGAATCTTGACTAGATAGAGACCTAGTCTCATGAGGATTCAAAGGTAGGTTGTTGGGAATTTTGAATTGCAACAACTCTACCTTTTTCTCCTCTCTTGTGCGCCACTTTCATTGGTTTTTTAACTGAAAATTCTGATTTGATTTCTCTCACTCTCTCACTCTCTTATGCGCGTACTAGGGGTAAGTTCTCCTTAAGGTTTTCAGAAAAAGACCTAGCCAATTCTACTCCAATCCATTCCCACTCTTGTGAAGTTTTCATGCTGAAGACTTCACTCTTCTAAACACATTTACCTAGCCTCCTTCTTCACCTATTGAGCGCATAGCAAGCCTCTTTGTGGTGGTCAATTGGTGGCTTGACAAGAAGAGTTCTTGCATCTTGACGTGGGTGGTGTGGATCAACGTTAGAGGGTTTGAACCCTTCAAACCTAACACTGATCGTCTTGGAGTTTTGAACTCACAAACAAAGGTAACATCATACTGTCATAAAGCATGATTCTTGATTGCATGTGTGATTCCGCATAAGAAAAATTTTGTTTTTCCCTCCCACATGCTACGGCCTTCAAGGCCATTTAACTTTCAAGTGGTATCAGAGCCCGGTTGCTTTACCATCGGCGGGTGATGGTACCTTGTTTGTGAAAATTATTTTTCATGGTCAAAAGGTCTTTAAATTTGTTAAAGATTAATTCTTTGCATGTGGATTGTCTTTTTATGAACATGTTTAATATGATTATGGTGTTCATATATCTACATGAACTCATGGTTTTGTTTGTTTTGATTCTTTGTGAAAGTTTACAAAAGAAACATCTTTTAGAAAGGAATATGATTTGGCCATGATGTGAATATTCAAATTCATTATTTTCTCCATGATTTTTTAATTTTAAAAATGCATGAAGGGTTCATGGCATATCTCGACAATATGAATAAAATTAGGATTCTTGATTTTGTTCATTTTGATCTTGATGATTTTGTGTTTTTGTTAGATGAATTGTTCATAAACATAGCATCAAATTTTTAATAAAAATTTTTGTACATGATGATGTATGGTTCGGCCATATGAGTTATGGTTGAATGAATGATTTAATTTTTGTGTTCTTTGAGAAAGATTTGACAAAGATTTGAATTATGCATAAAGATGCAAAATTCGACCATTGGGAGAAAATTGGAAAATTTTTGAATTTTGATTCTTGTTTTGATGTTTAATTGTTAAATATTAAGATATATGTGAGAACATGTTATGTGATAATAAGATATTTTGTGCTTGCAAGTTGTTTAACCTTTCAGGTGCAAAAAGGAAGGGGATGGTCATGGTGCCCGAAATTTGAATTTCAAATTTTTAAATTAATGTGTAATTTTGCTCTATTTAAATTAGAGGTGTAATTTGAATTTTGAATTTTGAATTTTGTAATTTTTCATTTGTCCCTCCAAAGATGTTTTGGAGTTTCTTTAATTATTTATAATTAGAAAATTAGGCTAGTGGCGTTTAGACGACAAGCGGCTGTGGCTTGAGAAGCAAGATGGACGAATGCGCGAGCACCATGACTATCTCAAATAAAAATGTTTTATATGCTTGTATGCTTTGTACGACTAGTATGCATGAGATAGTGTATCGCGAATGTATGCTTATATGACTTAAGACGTCTAGTATGCATAAATTGGACAAATCGCGTTTGTATGCCTTATTATGCACGTCCAATTGCGACTAGTGTAAACCGATAGATGTTTGACATAGGTTACGACTAGCATGATAACATACATATGCGTTTGATGAGACTTAGTAAACCCTAAATAAAAGGAACCCTTAAAAGGAATAAATTATTAAGCACATGATTACCTCCCACCACCAATATTACTCAAACCTCCTCTAAATAGTGGTGCTCCACAACTCAGTTGGGACCCACTGTTTCGTTGAGCAAAAGTAGTGTTAGAAGTGTGAGACACTTAGGGTGCTGGTTAATGCTTAACTGAGGCATATGTTGCAGGCTCAGCCTGGCTTATGTGCTTAGGGTAATAATGCTAGGTTGGTTGCATGAGATGCACCACTAAGTGACAAGGAGTTGTCAACCTAATGTTAAGAGAGGGTATGAGATACTGTTGATAAGGATCAACCCATTATTTAAATTAATCTTGCGGTCACAGACGAGGGTTAAAAATAAATAATCGCACTCTTAATCTCACTAAGGCAAAATCTAAAAGTAGATTAACCCTAAGTCAAATGGTAAGGGTCATTGACTTAGATAAAATAGTGGGAGGGGAAAATTATTTGAAGTCTTTAATAGTTTGTAACACGACAATATATATTAATTAATCTATATTTACATTTTTCAGTTTTTAGTATGACTAATTCACTGTCACTGCGCTCAATACTCGATACGAACAAACTGACTGGTCCTAATTTTATGGACTGGTATCGGAACGTCAGAAATGTTCTGCGGGCCGAAAAAGTTGCTTATGTCCTTGACACTTCTTTACCTATTGCGCCTAAGGAAGGGGAAGATGGGTTCGCGAAATTTGATTTCGAGGCCCACAGGCAACACATAGATGATAATGTGTTGGCTTGTTGCATCATGCTGGCATCCATGTTTCCTGAACTGCGTAAACAGAACGAGCATATGGATGTCCCCTCTATTATCCTGCATCTCAGGGAGTTGTATGATATTAAAGGCAGACATGAGAGGTATGAGACCTTTACGGAATTGTTCCTATGCAAGATGACTGAAGGCATGTGTTTTAACCACCATGTACTGAAGA